>NC_091434.1:44641658-44941658 GCF_964237555.1 Oryctolagus cuniculus
TTTTTATTTTGACAGGCAGAGTGGACAGTGAGAGAGAGAGAGACAGAGAGAAAGGTCTTCCTTTTGCCGTTGGTTCACCCCCCAATGGCCGCCACAGCAGGCGTACTACGGACGGCACATCGCGCTGATCCGAAGGCAGGAGCCAGGTGCTTTTCCTGGTCTCCCATGCAGGTGCAGGGCCCAAGCACTTGGGCCATCCTCCACTGCACTCCCAGGCCATAGCAGAGAGCTGGCCTGGAAGAGGGGCAACCGGGACAGAACCCGGCGCCCTGACCGGGACTAGAACCCGGTGTGCAGGCGCCGCAAGGCGGAGGATTAGCCTATTGAGCCACGGCACCGGCCAGTGTCAAGAGATTTTTAAATGATTAGAAGTCATATATTAAACACAGTCCAAGCAATCTTGAGCAAAATGAAGAAAACGCTAAGCAGTAGGCATTGTACTACCCAACTTCAAAATATACAACATTCTAAGCAAATTAGAATAGTACCATCATAAAACCAGAAACATAGATCAACAGAACAGAAATACAGACTCTAGAAGTAAACCCACACAATCTATAACCAAATTCTCTTTGATGAAGGTGGTAAGAACATTTGCTAAGGAAATGAGTCTCTGCTGGGAAAATGGGACATCCATATGCAGAAGAATGAAACTAGAGCTCTATCTCTCACCATATATTTAAAAAAAAAAAAAAACTCAAAATGTGTTAAAGACCTAAATTTAAAATCTGAAACCGCTAGAAGTAAACATAAGGGATGCATCAGGACCTTAGAATTGGAAAGGATTATTTCTGGATCACACTCCAAAAGAATAGGGAAACAAACATTAATAGACAAATGAGAGATTACATCAAACTAAAAAATATTGCATAGCAAAGTAAGCAATTAAAAGTGAAGAAACAAACTACAGAATAGGACAAAACATTTGCTATAGAAGGGGTTAATATCCAGAATATATAAGAAACTAAATAAGTAATAGCAAAAACAGCAACAATAACTCACATAAAAAGAATTAAAATGGGCAGCAGATCAAAACAGATGTTTCTGAAAAGACAAACAAATGGCTAACAGGTATCTGAAAAAATGTTCAACTTCCCTAATCATCAGGGAAATAGCAATCAAAACTACAATGAGAACCTTACTCCACTTAGATCAGTTATCATCGAAAGATAAAACAGTGCTGGCACGAATGTGGAAAAATGAAAAGGACTCTTACACACTGTTGGTGGGAATGGGAATTAGCACAACCATTGTGGAAGCCAGTAGCTATATTTCTAAACAAACCACCATGTGATCCAGCAATCCCACTCCTGGGTATATATGCCAAGGAAAAGAAATGCTTGTCAAAAAGACATCTGCACCCTCATGTTTATTGCAGCAGTAATCACAAGGGCCAGTAAACGGGAACAACCTCTGTGTCCATCAATTGCTGAGCAGATAAAAAAATGTGGTAAATACCACTGTTCAGTCAAAAAATGATGAAAACCTGTCATTTCTGATAACATGGGTGAAACTGAAGTAAAGACAAATACTACAAGAAGTCACTCATATGTAGAATGTAAAAAAGTTGCCTCACTGAAATTGAAAGTAGAGTTGTAGTTACCAGAAGCTGGAGAGGGCAACGGCAAGCGAGGTGTGGGGAAAGATGAGTTAATGGGTACTGTGTTACAATGACATAGGAGAAAGCTCCTGGCGTTCTCCACACTGAAGACGACTATTGATAAAAATAACGTACATTTCAAAGCGCTAAAAGGATTTTGAATGTTTTATAACAAGTGTGGAGACAGACATGCTTATACTCTCCCAATGGCCACAATGCCCAGGGGTGGGCAAGGCCGAAGCCAGGAGCCAGGAGCGTCTTTTGAGTCTCCCACATGAGAACAGGGGCCCCAGCATTTGGGCCATCTTCTGCTGCTTTACCAAGCACATTAGCAAGGAGCCAGATGGGAAGCAGAGCAGCTGAGTCTAACCATCGTCTATATGGAATGTTGGTGTCACAGGCAGTGGCTTTACCTGCTTTGCCCCAATGCCAGCCGCAATATGCTTATGCTGATTTCAACATTAGACAATGTATATACATGCCAAACATTACATGGTACCCCATAAACATGTACAATTTTTATGTGTCATTTTCAAAATATTTTTAACATTTAAAAAATAAATCCTAGTTGCTTTATAAATGATTTGTACCTAAAACATAAGGGCACAACTGGAATCATCATAACATAATTTACTCCTTCACATTTATACTGCCTTAATTCAAACTTGAAAATTATCAAAACATTTTCAAAGATGCTAATTATTCTGCCCCTTTAAAAGGAGAGTTTTTCTTAATTCCTTGCTTACCAGTAGCTACTTGAATTGGCAACATACTAGCTGTTGTCATACAGGAAGAAAGGACTTTATGCAGTATTTCTCTTGACTTACATGATCATGGAACCTATTATTGTATCTCAATGAGCCTGTATCCTACAGAAGGTGATTTGAAAATGCTAATGTTGGAGCCAGCATTGTGGTACAGTGGGTTAAACCACCACCTGCGATGCCAGCATCCCATATGAGAAAAGTGAAGTATAATTAAACATGAAAGTAAGAAGGAATACTAATTTTATTTATTCAAATAGCAATGTTTCAAATTTTGAGCAAACTAGGACACATAAAGAGTTCTACAAAACAAACAAGCAATCAACATAAAATTATCAGAAAGTGCTTATTGTTATTTCAATGTCACCAACATACACACAAGCAGTAAAGTTAACTATTTACTTCCTATCTAATGTAAACTGTCACTTATTCCCACTAGTTCCAAGGAGAAAGGAGTGAAAAGTAAAATGTCTTTTCAGATAAATAAGAAAATTTCCACACATTTTCCATAGATTGGAACTATTCCATAAGTGATTCATTAGCAAAACAGCCCAACTATTTCCTTAAGTATTCATTACTATAAACGTGTTATTCTCAATTATTTACTGTTAACATTTTTTGAAAGTTTCAGCTTTCTATCACTACAAGTGTGATGGTCCATGCTTCTAACAATTTACGTATCTTCTTCAAGGAAAATAACAATCCTTTTGGCCTATAAGAAAAAATGTGGGGGCTGGCATTGTGATATAGGGGGTTAAGTGCCACTTCAGATGTCAGCATCACATACTGAAGTGCCAGTTTGAGTCCTGCCTGCTCCACGTTGAATCCAATTTCCTCTGGGACGGCAGTGGAAGAGGGCCCAAGTGCTTAGGACCTTGTCACTCCTGCGTTAGCCCTGAATGGAATTCTGGACTCCTGGCTTCAGCCTGGCCCAGCCCTCGCTGTTGCAGCCATTTAGGAAGTGAACCAGAGACGGAACATTTCTCTCTCTCTCTCTCTCTCTCTCTCTCTCTCCCCCCCTCTCGTCTGTGTGTGTGTGTATGTGTCTGTCTCTCCTCTCCCTCTCAGTCACTCTGCCTTTCAAATAAATAAATCTTTTAAAAAGGGAAGCTGTTTTGCATGTACTAAATCTGAAATTCTTTTTGTTATCCATTTATTGAATTTACAACATTTACATTTAAGCTTACACAAACTCTATCCTAATTTCCTAGAAATAGAAAAAAGCAATGCAGGGAATAAACTGTTTTGACTTCTAACCAAATTGTGTGTTTTCAACCCGTTTATTTGGTATACAATAAAACAAAAAACAATACAAAGCATCTTTTAAAAAACTTCTGCCAAACTAACAATATGCAAGCTATTAAATACAACTAGCAAATGCCTTCTTTATTTGTACTCTAGACACCATATGCAATAAAAAGCGCTAAATGTCTGAAACAAGCTTCACTTATTCTGCAAATTAGGTCACTTAAAACGTTAAAGGTCTTCAAGCTTAGTTATCCACCAACTCCCTTTCTCATTATCTAAAGAGAAAATGCATTCTTTTAAAAAGAAGCGCTCATCTGTGGAAACTTTCTAATTAACTTGGTTTAAAGCATGTGCAAGATGGCAGTTTTCAACACTGTTTCAGCATTTTAATTGGCAGAAAATGCTTAGCGGCCTATTCACTACCCTCCTTGGTAATTAAGCTAGGGTCAACTCTACGACTAACTGAGCCAATCTTGTGAAACAAATGATTTCTACCATACACAGTATATAGCATATTTGGTTTACAGCAGTCTTTGGACAAAGTTAATGAGGTAGGAGCTATGTCACTATGGGAAGATTTATATAGAACAAGTTAACCTTTCTTAATGGTGCAGCAGTCATTAAAAATAATTACTAGCAGGGCATTCTCTCTAACAATTATTAACATCTATCAGGACATAATTAATTCAAGCTGTATTTCTGACAATGCTAATAACCACCTGCAAACAACTAATCAATATTCACTATTAGTAACGTATTTGTTTTCAAAGCAAGTACAATTTACTCTAAGGCTTTTCAGATGGAATAAGCTGTAACTTTCCATATTACTACAGTCAAACATCTGTCAACAGCTTTATTACAATATATGGATTATGGCAATATTACAACATAGACAACTCTAATTAATTAAAGTCATAATCCACAGTTGACATGAAAACAAAGAACTAGAAGTTTTAGAAGCCTTCAAAATAAAAAAGCTATTAGTTTTAACTTTAGATGAGACAATCTTGTCAGTCTGTTTTTCTCTATAAGGAATAAATATATTTAATCTCAGCTCCCTTTTTTCTGTTGCCATAGTGAAAATGCTTTGGCACCTGAGAGGGACTGTAACAAGCCTGAAGCCAAGAAAGAGGACAGATTGTATCAACTCCAAAATGAAAAAATCAAATCTAGTTCATAGACTCATTTTTTTCTACATCTTTTGATTTTATAAGACTGACCTCAGCTTATCCACTAAGACCACACTTAGGGATTGTTTCTACCGTACTTAGAAATTCACACCGATACTTGCTCTCCATCACTCCCCTGTCTATGTTTACATTATCTACCAAAATGCCTCTAAATTAACTGTATGTAATTCTCATTTCTCTGCCACTTCCGTTCTATCAAAGCACTATCAAAAAGCCTTTCAGCAGGAAGCAGCAAAGCAGGAAGCACAGCAGTAGAGCACAGCGGTTACAAGTAGAAGCTTAGGCAGAGGGCGGCACTGTGGCATAGCAGGAAAAGCTGCCACCTGTGGTGTCAACATCCCATAAGGTTACCAGTTTGAGTCCCAGCTGCTCCACTTCTGATCTAGCTTCCTGCTAATGTGCCTGGGAAAGCAACAGAAGACGGCCCAAGTGCTTGGACCCCTGCACCTACAATGGGAGACCCAGAAGTTGTTCCTGGCTCCTGGCTACGGCCATTTGGGGACTGAACCAGTGGATGCAAGGTTGATTCTCTCCCTCTCTCTCTCTCTCTCTCTCTCTGTAACTCTGTCTTTCAAATAAATAAATAAATCTTAAAAAAAAAAAAAGGCAGCTTATGTGGAGAATACTATATAATCACATCATGAAATCTACCTGGCAGCTGTGTAACCTGGGACAACTTACTTAACTTCTTAAATTTTCCCTTTCCTCTAAAAGTGCCCATCTCACAGGTTTAACAAATTAAATGAAATACCTTGTAAAAGTGTTTAGTATAGCATATGGTAAAGCCCCAATACATACAGGCTATTATGATTAATTTATCTATTCTATTCCCTACTGTAAAGAAATTGGCCAGGAATACAAATATAGGCACCCAAGAAACTTACCTTGTTAAGTAATTTATTTGTACTCTTCCAAGCTTTATCTCAAATAAATTTTTATGTACTAGAACCTGACATTTTAAAACATGTCCTCTTTATTCCCACACTGTGGAATTTTACAAATTTCTATCCTTTTAATTCTTCATCATACCAAAAATAATTTTAGTCTGTATCTGTACCATTTTAGTTTTTCAATAACTCCCTCTAAGGTAATTGGGCATTTCAACTGGAACTACATTCGTTATTCTAAGTTCACAGTAATTCCATCACAGTTTTACACGTGTTAAAGAAGTTTATGAAATTTCACTCATTTTGAGAACGTTTACAATCAAAGTATACTGGGCTAACTGATGTATTCATATAAATATCTTCCAAAGATGCATTTTCAGTTAAGCGTTTTTTCTGGATTATAACTGAAAGCATACAGAATACTGTCAAACAATATACTACCCAAATCAACATGAATGCTTCCTTTTATACAAAGTTCTCTTTAATTAGGCATTAGGGATAAAGAGATGAAACAACAAAAAATAAGTTGATCCAACTATTAAAGACCTTCAGATCTGGACTTCGATGGTGATACCTGAGGTGTCAAGGAAGGGAACTTTGTCAAGCCTAGGATGGTCAGCAGGTTAGCCAGAGGAAAGCTTGAGAGGAATCTTCGAGGAGTTATAATAGATTTAGAACGTAAAAGAGAGAAATGAGAGAACAAAGGCATAACCTGTTTTCAGCAGTTCATGGCCAGAGCTGAGAAAAGCAGAGATTCAAATAATGGCGGGGCATAAAGTTGGAAAGGTAGGCAGGCAGGTGACATATCTGCAAAGCCTGTGGGCCACATAAAGGATGTTGATCTTTGAGACAATATAGCATAATGCAGTTCCCTACGATGTATGAGAAAAAGTAAAGCCAGCACATCACATCAAATCCATGCTCCCAGGGACATAAAGAAAATATTAGGGAAACAATGAAAATTATTAAATAGTATAAAGACACATGCCAAAATATGTAATCAATCAACCAAGGCACCCATCATCAGATGAACAGATACAGAAAATGTGGTAATGCATATACAATGGAATATTACTCAGCTATATAAAAAAAAAAGGATGAAATTCTATCATTTGCACCAAAATGGTTGGAACTGGACGACACCATATTGAGCAAAATAAACCAGAAACAAAAAGACAAATACTGCATGGTCTCTCTTTTATGTGGGAGCTAAAATTAAAAAAAAAGAAAAAAAAAAAAGCTTGGATGTATCAGTTTTGTTGCAAATACACATTTTTGTCAACTTTGTTTCAAATTTTCACCAAACTTATAGAAATTATAAATAACTATAGTTTTAAACATTTTGTGAATATTTTATCTTTTCATTTGATTGTTGTTTATAGCCCTTATCTATTTTCCTGCTAGACTATTGTCTTTCCACTTATTATTTGTTGAACTCTTTATTTAGTAGAGCCATTAACCCTTTGACTAAAATGTAAACTTAAAAATTTTACCTCAAAAATAAATAAAATATTAAGTTGAAAACAAATTTTAAATGCATGCACATGTTTTTCATAGTAAACATTTTTCACATAAAAAAAGTGATACCAGAATTAACTAAATTTGGAAGCATATGGATTAGTTGCCCCAAGGTTTTATGAGACTCATCTTGGAGTTTGTGGGCTCTGTCATTATTAAGCCTGGGAATTGTGGGTAAGTTACTTTTCCATGCCTCAATTTCTTTATATATAAAAACAAAAATCATTCAAGGATACTTCAAAGAGTTCATAGATGGGGTCAATGCTGTAGCATAGTAGGTTAAACCTCTGCCTGTGGTACTAGCATCTCATATGGGTGCCAGTTCATGTCCTGGCTGCTCCTCTTCTGATTCAGCTCTCTACTTGTGGCCTAGGAAAGCAGTGGAGACTGGCTTAGGCCCCTGAACCCACGTGGGAGACCGGGAAGAAGCTCCTGGCTCCTGATTTCAGATCGGCTCTGTTCTGATCATTGTGGCCATTTGGGGAGTGAACCAACAAATGGAACACTTCTCTCTGTAACTCTACCTCTCAAATAAATAAGTAAAATCTTAAAAAAAAAAAAAAACAGTTTATAGAAAAATGGAATTAAAAAGACTGTTTTGGTACAAAAATTTTGAAATCCTCACATAGTTATTTGACAATGTACATTTTCCATGAACTTTCTGAAGACTACCCACATGCCTCCCTTATTGGCCTATTGGTAATATTTGGTAAAAAGAACATAAACTATTAACACACAGATAACAAAATGGTTAAACTTGCTAGGCTTGAATTACAGCACTACCATGTACTAGCTCTGAGATCTTAGCAATGTTACCTGGAAGAGTAACATTACCCTTCTCATAAGACTGTTGTAAGGCCGGCGCCGCGGCTCAATAGGCTAATCCTCCACCTAGCAGTGCCAGCACACCGGGTTCTAGTCCCGGTCAGGGCGCTGGATTCTGTCCTGGTTGCCCCCGCTTCCAGGCCAGCTCTCTGCTATGGCCCGGGAGTGCAGTGGAGGATGGCCCAAGTGCTTGGGCCCTGCACCTGCATGGGAGACCAGGAGAAGCACCTGGCTCCTGGCTTCAGATCAGTGCGGTGCGCCGGCCACAGCGGCCATTGGAAGGTGAACCAACAGCAAAAAGGAAGACCTTTCTCTCTGTCTCTCTCTCACTGTTCACTCTGCCTGTCCAAAAAAAAAAAAAAGACTGTTTTAAGGAGTAAATGAATTGAGTTTATATCAGTTGTTGCAATAATGTGTCTGTTAAGTGAGATAAAAATTATATGATAATTAAATCTTAGCTGTTACTATAAAGAAAAAACTTTTGGAGAATATCACTTTTATTTTAGAAAGGTAAATGAAAATATCTTTCTTGCAAGGGGCACAAGAACGCAAGCAAGGACCTAAGGATATGATGACACACTGTGTCTGGGGTTGGAAGACAGGTAAGTGTCGACTCAACTGGACTTCACAACAGATTACACAAAGAAAAAGGAGGAAAGTAATATAGCTCCAGATTTTATCAAAAGAATGAATTGTAATATCATTTGGGATTCAATAAAAGGACAAACTTTGTGTGGAGTAGACATTTTGAAATATTAAGTGAGAGATACCGGTGAACAAAGGTGAATATGGAGAAAAAAGAGCCTGGGAGGTTTAGAAATAATTTGTTTTATCTGACTTGAAGCTAAGGACCTAATGATGAAGTTCAAGTCCCAACCATTCAGCATTCCTGAGGCATTCCTAGAATTTAACCACTCTCGCTTCCCTTCTTACTTTGAAATTTTAATCATCTTTGCTTCTCACCAGAACCCCACAACCCCCTAAATTAAATCTTAAGTAATTATAACACCAAGTAACTTTAATTAGGGGTCCCCTGATTTATATGTGCTCATAAAAGAGGGTCCATTTATCACAAACTACCCTTTTAATCTCATTTTCCATAGCAAAACATTCCCCTGTAGACATTTCCCAGAAGAAATAAATAATACATATTGTATTTCCTGTCTTCACTGAATATTTTGTAACATGCATAGCTAAATTTCATTAATACATTTTTAAAGTCTGACATTAAAAGGAAGTCAACAATTTTGGAAGTACTTTCTAATTGAATTTTTTTTTAAAAAAGTACAGGTATACTATTTTAAAGAGAAAAAACTTAAATTTCTTTCTTACCTGATGCCCCAATATTTGCCTTATCTTCAGGAACCAGATTTTTATCCTTATTTAAATCTTCAACTAAAAGTTTGTCAAAATGCTCAATACAAAGTCTGCTGTCGATTTGATACAACAGTGCAGGGCAAAGATATGTAAAGAGATCAGGTGAGATGGGAGAGTTGGCACCATGACCATAGTATTTTAACAACTGAGTGACGTTCAAACACTGCAAGAAAATTGATAAAACAAATTAAGTAAGAGTATCTCTAAGAATATTATTCAGAAAAATAAATTAACCTATAATAAAAATATTCTAAATATTACTGGAAAATAATCTGTTAATACACAGGTATCTATTACAAATAAAATTTCATATAGGAATTTATGATAGAGACACATTCAACTAGATTACCTAATACTGTTTATGGATTTTAGTCATTTTCCCACTCTGTAAAAGATAATGACTCACAACTGTATCCTCAAGATTCTTAGGGGATAAGAAAAATCACTCTCTAACAAACTGCAATCATCAGTGACTCAAGTCTTGAGAAAATATTAACTATAGAGTACAACAGAAATTTTTACTGCTAAAAGAATATTACATTGGAAAATCCTGGAAAATGAATAAAGGGTAGCTTCATCCACCAGTACTTTAAAAACAAAACAGAATAGAAAATAAGTTTAGATCAATAAACCAGAAAAAATAATTATACAAATCTAAGGCAAGGGAGATGGCACAGTCCCTTTTCTCACATATAACCCCCCTGGATGCATACTCATTTACTGACTTGCTATTTCACTACAAGGTTTTGTCTATTGCACTCACAAAAAAATCTAAATCTACATACACACACAAATGATTCTGCTCAAATCCCAAATACCATGAGATACTATTCAATATGAAGAGCATTTTCAGAAATCCTGAGAAAATTTCCTGGATACATCAGACCTGTGAGAATACTGCTAACAAAGGCTGATGATGTAGACCTCATAGGTCTGATACAAAGAAGAAACATCAATAATAATAAGATCTATTTATTATCAACAAAAGATTCAAAGATATCTGTAGTAATAAAAGAATACTTTAAAAGCACACCAAATTTTAACATATATTCTTTCAAAACCACTGTTTATAACTGCTAAAAACCAAATACCTAATGATTTATGTTAAGAAACATAAATATACTTAATTACATACAAATACGTATCTCAATGATAGTAGCAGAAATAGCAAAAGGTAAAGTCATTTTTCATATTTGATGATGCTACTTTCTAAACATGAACAAACAAATTCAACAAATTTTTCTAAACATTAATTTGGGCTAAAAATCAGGATAAGCAGAGTGTTGGCTATACCTTTACTAAAACAAAAATAAATGTGCTTGCTTAAAGGGAACAGTTAAAAGTAATCAAGGGGCCTGCATTGTAGCATAGTAGTTAGAGCCACTGCCTGAGTGAGATGCCAGCATCCCATATGGCCACCAGTTTGAGTCCCAGCTGCTCCATAACCAAGCCAACTCCCTGCTATTGGCCTGGGAAAAGC
Organism: Oryctolagus cuniculus; assembly: GCF_964237555.1. NCBI lineage: Eukaryota > Metazoa > Chordata > Mammalia > Lagomorpha > Leporidae > Oryctolagus > Oryctolagus cuniculus. The sequence goes on from NC_091434.1 coordinate 44,652,548, forward strand.
AGTGGAACTGGCCAAAGTGTTTAGGTTCACCACCCACGTGGGATACCTGAAAGAAGATCCTGGCTTTGGCCTGATCATTCCAAACTATTGCAGCCATCTGGGGAGTGAACCAGCAGATGGGAATATTCTCTGTCTGTCTCTGTCTCTCTCTCTCAGTCTCTCTCCCTGTAACTCTGACTTTCAAGTAAATAAATAATAAATCTCTATTGAAAAAGTAATCAAAAAGAACCAGTCAAAGTCAAATGTGAAGGTATTAACAGCACAGAAATCAAGAAGGAAAAGAGAACTATCTCACTACTGTTGGAGTTTCTTACTATTACGCCTTTCTGCATTTTCTCCAAGTTTGTTAAAGGCCTGAGAAACAATCAATATCACAAGAAAACTTTACCAGAAAGTTAGCAAATATCTGACTTTAGAATTAGATCAATGACTTAATTGCTAATTGAATTATGAAAAAGTAATTGAACATTGCTTCCCGAGAGGATGGGGTTGAACATAAAAAGGTTTTCACCTTCAAAATATCTGGAAACCAACCAATGGTAACATAAAAAAGAAAATAACGTGGGAAGTCAAATAATTTATAATGAAGAATGAAATACAGATAATACCTTCTAACAACATTTAACAGTGAGATTTGAGGGATTCAAATTATAGAATATAAGAACAAACAATACAATGTGAAAACTCAGATTTTAAAAATATTTATATGGAATCTGATTCCTTGAAGTATTTTTTTTCAGGAATGTTAGCTGATATCTGACATGGAAATACGTTTAAATATATCTGTTAACCACGATTAATTTTACCTTCATCTAAAACATTCCACAATTATCTGAGTTATGATGCAACCACAGGACATCTTTTAATACTCACTTCATGTGGACGGTCATCTTCATTATGATCTTTGTGACTAGCAGCTGAATAAATTGCACTTTTTTTAACATGCGGTGCTTCTCGCTTTCGAGTATGCCGAGGCTCCCCTTCATTATCAGCATCAACATCTTGGTGTCCATGACCAGAATCATGACCACCGTGCTCTGGAAGGTGTACGTGAGAATGACCCAAGTTTTGTACACGATCGGGTTTGTGGACCCGATTATGCTCTGACTGTTCACCCTGATCATGGATAGGGGGAAAACCTGGGGTAATCACTTCAGAATTTTCAGTATTTTTCTCTTTGTTCTTCTTCCTTCCTTTCAGCGGCCTAACATCAGACTGCGTCTGTGTTTTATTGGTCTCTGTTGAAGGTTCATGTCTAGGACCCCCACGCTCTCTGTGGGTAATGGAATCATTGTGAAAATGGCGGGTAATGTTATGGTCAAGGTGATGATGCAAACGATGGCGATGATGTAAGCGATGATTATGCTCACGCATGTGTTTGTCATCAGATTTTACAGATACTTCAATTGTCTCTTTCTCTGGGCCACATTTATGGTTTCTTTTTGTTGATACACTGGTCACAGTTTGATTTTCTGAATTTAAATGATTATGGGAATGCTGGTGGTTATGTGAGTGAAAATGCTTTCCCTCTTGAACTGCCAAAATATCTAAGTGAGAAACATGATCGTGGCCAAGATCCTCATGATTAATCTCAACTACTTTTATCTCTCCAAGGCCCAAGTTTGTTAAAAGTTTCTCCAGACCGAAAAAGGATAATCTTCCATTTTCACCATAACGGTCAAAAAGTTTTTCAATATAGTATTTTTTTTCATTTTCCGCATCCTGCACTGAAAATTTGCTTGGCTCCAATTCTGTCATCCCACGGTGGTGTCTGTGAAGCTCTTCAGGGCCATGGTCATGTTCTTCATGGCAATGGTTGCAATGATGGAAAATAAACGTCAGCAAACAAATGAGGCAAAATTTTGTGTGCATATGTACCTTCATTTCTATTTTCCCTAAATAGATTAAAAAAAGAGACAAGTATTAGAGCTAAGCAATATACCTAGGCATATTCAAAATAATTATGAATTCTCTAACCGTTGACCAATCCACTAAGAAAATGTTTTACCTCATTTCTTTCATTGCTATGAATCATTCTTCCCCTCTCCAATTTCCTATAAAAATGATCCCTTTTATTTAACCAAAACAGTGTAAAGCCCTTCAAGTTAATACACATGGCTTAAGATTCATTCTCAATAGTATTCTGAATCCCTTAAGCAAACCACTAAGGAGTCTATACATATATAGATGAATTGTTGGTTTCTTTCCTAGCTGATCCTTTACAAAAAGTTTGTTGAGCCCTGTCCTAGAGGTTCTGATCAATATAGTGAGAAAATAAGAAATAAAATGGTAAAATGTTTAAGAATCAGAAAAAAAAAATTAACATTATTCATGAATGGTAGAATTGAATATGCAGAAAATCAAATAGAGACTACTAGAATTAATATTAATTTAGTATAGCTGCTTAATATAAGGGAAATAACCAAAAATCAACTGTATTTTTATATGTCAACAATAACCAGAAAATGACTACAAAACAATACTACTTATAACAGATCAGAGCTATGACATACAAGACCCTTAAGTAGGAGCCACCAATGTAGCACAGCGGGTTAAGCCACAGCTTGTGATGCCAGCACCCCCTACAGATATTGATTGGTTCAAGTCCCCAGATGCTCCACTTCAGATCCAGCTCCATGTTAACATGCCTGGGAAGGCAGCGAATGGTGGAACAAGCACGTACTTGGGCTCCTGCCACCCATATGGGAGACTGGATGGAGTTCCAAGCTCCTGGCTTAGGCCTGGCTCATCCCCGAGTCTCTTAGCCATTTGGGGAGTGAACCAGCTGATGATCTTTGAAGGTCTCTTTCTCTCTCTGTCTCTCCCTTTCTCTGCCTCTCTGCTTTCCAAGTAAGTAAATAAATCTTAAAAAAAAAAAAAAAAAAAAAAAGACCTTTATTTAGAAAAGGATCACATTATTAGAAAAAATTAAAACCTAAAAAAAAAAAGAATGTATCATGTTTAAAACTCAATGGGCTATAGAACAATAAAATCACAATAAGAACTCCAGAAGTTATTATGTAAGAACTAATGAATTGGGGCTGGTGTTGTGGCGTAGTGGGTAAAGCCATCAACTGCAGTGCCGGCATCTCACATGGGCGCCAGTTCGCATCCCGGCTGCTCCACTTCTGATCCAGCTTTCTGCTATGGCCTAGCAGCTCCTGGCTCCTGGCTTCAGATTGGCCCAGCTCTAGCCATTGTGGCCATTTGAGGAGTGAACCAGTGGATGGAAGATTCCCCGCTCTTTCTTCCTGTCTCTGCCTCTCTGTAACTCTGCTTTTCAAATAGGTAAATAATTTTTTTTTTAAAATTTGATGAGTCATTTTTAATATTCATGAGAATAAAGCAAGCCAAGCATAGCCAAGACACTCTTAAGGAAAAAATAGAAGCACTTGCTCTACCAAGATATTAGACACATGGTATTTCATGTCAGAACAAACAAATAAACCATAGAAACAAAACAGAGTCTAAAAACAGAAGAGAACTTTTTTTTCTTGGTACTTGGTCAGTTAGAGTTCCATGTAGAAGAAAAAAACATGGGCCAGCATTGCGACACAGGTTAAGCCACTACCTGCAGTGCCAGCATCCCATAAGGGCACCAGTTCAAGTCCTAGCTGCTCCACTTCCAATCCAGCTCCATGCTAATGCACCTGGGAAAGCAGTGGAAGATGACCTGAGTACTTGGGTCCTTGCCACCTACATGGGAGACCCAGATGGAGTTCCTTGCTCTTGGCTTTGGCCTTCCCTAACCCCAGCCACTTTGGCCATCTGGGGAGTGAACCAGTGGACAGAAGATCTCTCTCTAGGTCTACCTTCCAAATAAATAAAATAAATCTAAAAGAATGAAAGAGAGATAGAGAGAGAGAAGGAAGGAAGGAAGGAAATGAAACTTGACCCCTACCTCACATCATACATAGGAACCAATTATAGGTGAATTATGAACCTAAATTGAGACAGAAAATGTTAAAACAATAAACTGTTCAGAACTGTGCTCTCCAATGGTAGCCACTAGCCATACATGAGCATTTAAATTCAAATTATTTAAAATTAAATTTAAAACTGAGCTTCTCAGTTACCTGAGTTACATTCTAAATGCTCAATAACTGCATGTAACTAATGGCTACCATCTTGTACAGCACAGATACAGAACATATCCATCATTAAAGAAAGCTCTACTGGACAATTTGTTTCTAGAATTTAGAAACAATCTGAGCCTATTACATGATTTTAAAATTTTCTAGAATAAACTGGTGAAACTAATTTCATACTATCTTCTAGTTATCTCATTAAATCCAAAAATGTAAATAATATAAAAATTATTAACTATTTTATACTCCATTTTATCGATAGCTTTGAAATCTGGAATGAAATTTAAATTTACAATACATCTTAATTCAGACTAACTGTATTTCAAGTGCTCAACAGCCACATGTAGCTACTGTATTGAAAAGTGCAGATCTAGGTTTACTTGGGAAACTAAAACTTTCAAGACAGGATATAAAAAAGTATTGATAATATAAAGTTAAGAAGATCTGGGAGGCTGGTATTATGGCGCAGCCGGTTATACTTCAGTTGGCAATGTGAGCATCCCAAATCAGAGCTCTGGTTGGAATCCCAGCTGCTCTGCCTTCCACCCAGCTCCCTGCCAATGCACTGGGGAAAGCAGCAAAAGATGATCCAAGTACTTGGGTCCCTGCACCCCCATGGAAGACTTGGGTGCAGTTCTGGGCTCCTGGCTTTGGACAGACCAGACCCACACAGTGAAGCAGAGGATAGAAGATCCTTCTCTCTGTTTTTTTTTCTCTCCTCTGTAACTTTGCCTTTCAAAAAAATAAAACAAATCTTTAAAAACTAATAAAATAAAATAAAGATCCGTTCATCAAGAAACATCATAAAGAACCCAAGGTAAGGCACAGGTTGAGAGAGGTCTACCACAATTAATAGTTAAGAATATATAAGGAACTCCTACAAATCAATACGAAAATTATGAAACAACCTAATGGAAAAATGTGTGGAAAACTTGAATACACACTTTAGAATAGCCAAATTTCTAAGAGGTGTCTGAAATGACCACATGCACTGAAAAAATATCAATGTAGGAGGGTAGTGTTGTGTTTTAGTGGATTAAGATGCTACATCGGATGCTGGTATCCAATACAGTAATTCCTGGTTCAAGTCGGGGCTACTGGGTGCTTGTGATCCAGCTTCCTGTTAAGTACTAGGGAAGCAGCAAATGATAGCCTCAGTTCTTGGGTCCCTGCTGACCACAGAGGAGACTGGATGGTGTTCCTGGCTTTGGTCTGGCCCAGTGACAGCTGTTGTGGGCATTTGGGGAGTGAACTAACAGATGGGAGACTTCTCTCTTTCAATCCTTTTCTCTGCATATAAATAAATAAATCTTAAAAAAAAAAAAAAAAAAAAAAGATCAAGGTAGGGAAGGGTGTTTGGCACAGTACTTAAGACGCTGCTTGGGAGACCTGCAAGAGGTCTGCTTCCAATTCCAGCTAAACCAATGAACTGAAGATTCAATCTCTCGCTTGCTCTCTTTTTCTTTCAGTGTATTTATCTGTCCTTCTCCGTGTGTCTATCTGCCTTTCAAATACACACAAAAGTTTTTTTTTAAAAAAAGGTACCAAGGGGCCAGCATTGTAGTGAAGCAGATAAAGCCGCAGCCTGCAGCGCGAGTTCGAGCACTAGCTGCTCCACTTCTAACTAGCCTGGAAAAGCAGCAGAGAATGGCCCAAGTCCTTGGGTCCCTGCACCCACATGAGACCCAGAAGAAGCTCCTGGCTCCTGACTTCAGATTGGCCCAGCTCTGACCACTGCAGCCATTTGGGGAGTGAACCAGCAAATGGAAGTTCTGTCTCCTCTCTGGAACCCTGCCTTTCAAATAAGTAAATAAATAAATCTTTTTAAAAATATATTAAAAAGATGGGGCTGGTGCTGTGGCTCACTTGGTTAATCCTCCGCCTGTGGCGCTGGCATCCCATATGGGCACCGGGTTCTAGTCTGGGTTGTTCTTCTTCCAGTCCAGCTCTCTGCTGTGGCCCAGGAAGGCAGTGGAGGATGGCCCAACTACTTGGGCGCCCACACCTGTGTCAGAGATCAGGAAGAAGCACCTGGCTCCTGGCTTTGGATCAGCATAGCTCTGGCCATAGCGGCCATTTGGGGGGTGAACCAATGGAAGGAAGACCTTTCTTTCTGTTTCTCTCTCTCACTGTCTAACTCTATCTGTCAAATAAATAAAAAAAATAAATAAAAAGGTATCAATGTGAATATATCTTTACTCATCACAGCTCAAAAATGAAAAAAAAAAGCCCAAATGTTTGTCAACATTAGGATGTATACACAAAAGAGAATAAGCTTACAATGGAATACCACAAAACTTCACTCACTAACACAGATAAATTTCACAAATACTAAGCAGAAGATGACAAACATCAAAGAAAACTGTACTATATAATTTTATTTAAAGTTTAAAATGAGTAAATTCAAACCATGATAATAATTAATTTTTGAAAGGAAATCAAGAATAGTAATTGGAAGATGACCAGAGTGGAGAGACTTCGAATAGGTAAAATTCTCTTTCCTGACCTGAGCAGATACATAAGCAAGCTTACCTTATAATAAGTTACAGCAATCACACTATGTACTCTCTTCACACATAATCTATTTCAATTAGATTGTTTAAATAACAAATTTTCTCCAGTGAAAACCAATTGGAAAAATGTAATCAAAACAAAAATTCTAGAAATAAGTAGAACAGACAAAAAAATGGGAGCCAGTGTTGTGGCACAGTGTTTATTAAGCCACTGCTTGGATGCCTACATCCTTTATCAATGTGTTGATTCAAGTCCTGGGCACTTTGCTTTCAGCTGATGTGTCTGGGAAGGCAGTGAATTATGGCCCAAACACTTGGGCCCCTGCCACTCAGCTGGGAGACCATGATGGAGTTCCTGGCTCCTGACTTCAGGCTGGCACAACCTAACCAATGTGACCATTTGGGAATGAAACAGAGCATGGAAAATCTCTGTCTCTCTACCTCCCACTCTGTTACTCTGCTTTTCAAATAAACCTTGAAAAAATGTACAACATTACTGAAAGAAAATAACTGCAAAAATGAGTGAGAAATACCATCTACATGAATGGCTAGATATACTACATAAAATATATAAAATTTTCCAAGTAGTTATACAAATTTAATTCAATTCCACTCAAAACCCTGGTAGCTGTTTTTGGTGAGACTTCACAACCACATCCAAAAATGCATTTGGAAGAGTAGAAATCCAGGAACAACCCAAAACAACTCAGAATACTAGCAAGGTAATAAAGAAGTCTTTTTATGAAGTTCCACTAACTAAAATAACACCAAACTGGCACAGGGACAGACAAATATGCCAGTGGAGCAGAACAGAGTTCAGAAAGAGAATCAATAATATTGATTGTGAAAATACTTCCTTCTCACACTTTACCTGAAAGTCAATTCCAAGAGGATTAAAGATCTCTATGTGATAAGAAAAATCCTTAACAACTTTTAGAATATAGGATATCTTTCTGACCAAGGTTAGAAAAAGATTTTCTAAAGTAGAAACAACACATATCACCAAGGAAATTTTTGATTAATTAAATTCTTTAAAAAGTATTCTAAGCTGCCCAAAAAAAAAAAAAAAAAAAAAAGTATTCTAAGCTGCTACCTGCAATGCCAGCATCCCATATGGGCATCCACAGCTGCTCCACTTCTGATCCAGCTCTCTGCTAACGTGCCTGGGAAATCAGCGGAGGATGGCCCAAATGCTCCTGCCCCTAAATCCCATGGGAGACCTGGATGAAGCTCCTGGCTTCAGCCTGGCTATTGTGGCCATTTGGGGAGAAACAAACAGACAGGAAATCTTTCTCACTGTCTCTCTCTCTAACTCTGCATTGCAAGTAAAATAAAAGATATTTTTAAAAGTATCCTTGGGGAGGTGGCATGTGCCAATGCCATCTCACTATTCCAAGTGATCAATTTCAGTTCACAATTGATCATAATGAAAGGACTAAGAGTCAAAGGGAGCACATAAACAAGTCTAGTATCTGCTAACACTAACCGATAGAATAAATAAAGGGGAGAGTGATCCAACATGGGAAGTGAGATACTCAGCAGACTCATAGAATGGCGGATGTCCTAAATAGCACTCTGGCCTCAGAATCAGCCCTAAAGGCACTCGGATCTGGCTGAAAAGCCCATGAGAGTATTTCAGGCATGGAAAGCCAAGACACTCTGGCAAAAAGATCTCTGTGAGTGAGATCCCAGTGGAAAGAACAGGTCTTCAAAGAGGGAGGTGCCTTTCTCTGAAGGGAGGAGAGAACCTCCACTTTGACTAGGACCTTGTCTAAACAAGATAAGAATCGGAGAACTCAGAGGGCTTCCATAGCCTTGGAAACTCATGACTGGAGCATAGGGAGACTACTGATGCCATAGACAGGAGTGTCAATTGGTAAAGTCAACAAGAGGGTCACTGTGTACTTACTCCTCATGTGGGATCTCTGTCCTTAATGTGCTGTACACTGAGGCTTAATGCTATAACGAGTACTCAAACAGTATATTTCACTTTGTGTTTCTATGGGGGTGCAAACGATTGAAATCTTTACTTAATGTACACTAAACTGATCTTCTGTAAAAAAAAAAAAAAAAGAGAGAAGAAATTATCAATTCCCAACTTGACTCTCACTGGGATTAAACATGACAATAGGTCTGATCTGATTTCATCATCATTTAAAAAAAATCATCTATTATTTTTCACTTTATGTTTCTGTGTGGGAGCAAACTGTTGAAATCCTTACTTAAGGTATACTAAGCTGATCTTCTGTATATTAAGATAATCGAAAATGAATCTTGATGTGAATGGAAGGGGAGAGGGAGTGGGAAAGGGGAGGGTTGTGGGTGGGAGGGACGGTATGGGGGGAAGCCATTGTAACCCATGAGTCGTACTTTGGAAATTTATATTCATTAAATAAAAGATAAAAAAAAAAAAAGAGAGAGTAGATCTCATGGGTTCTACCAATAATAATAATAATAATAATAATAATAAAAGGTCACAGTCTTTGGAAAAAAAAAAAAAGTATCCTTGGGGGCCAGTGCTATGGTGTAGTAGGATAAGCGTCCACCCAAAGTGCCAGCATCTCATATGGGCACCGGGCACCGGTTTGTGCCCAGCTGCTCCACTTCTTTTTTTTTTTTTAAGATTTATTTGTTTATTTGAAAGGTAGAGTTACAGAGAGGCAGAGGCAGAGGCAGAGAGGCAGAGAGGGAGAGAGGGAGAGAGGCAGAGAGGCAGAGAGACAGAGAGGGAGAGAGGGAGAGAGGGAGAGAGGGAGGGAGGGAGAAAGGGAGGGAGAGAGAGAGAGAAATCTTCCATCTGCTGGTTTACTCCCCAAATGGCCACAAAGGTTGGAGCTGGGTCGTGCTCCACTTCTGATCCAGCTCTCTGCCTATGGCCTGGTAAAGCAGTGGAAGACGGCCTAAGTGCTTGGGCCCCTGAACCCATATGGGAGACCTAGAAGAATCTCCTGCCACTTGGTTTTAGATGGGCCTGGTTCCCACCATTGTGGCCATTTGGGGAGTGACATTTCTCTCTGTCTCTCCCTCTCTCTGTCTGTAGCTCTACCTCTCAAATAAAAAAACAAATCTTTCTTAAAAAGTTATTCTTGCCATTAAGATTTATGACAAATAAAATCTTTAACAAGCTACACACTAAAGATATTTGCAATGTGTATACAAAAACAATGTAAATAAAAGATCAGTATTAGAATACATAAAATGTGTGTCAATAATGAAATAATTCCATGTTGCACAAATATGTAAATGACATAAAAGGAAAGTTAGTTGATATGATTATTAATAATCTAGACAATGCAAATCTGGATAATGCTCTAAAACATCAACTAAAAATTAGTATCTGACCATAGTAAATGTTAAGCAAAGATCTGATGTTGAGAAATAGAAATTATCTTATACTAGTAGTAGTGGAAGCACATGTCAGTGCAATCATTTTGGGAAGCAGTTTGACATATAATAAGGTTGAAAATGAACACACTCCGTAGCCCTCAAATTCCAATTCTATTTATCTACTCTTGAACTAGATACAAAAAGACAAATTCAAGAACTGTTAATATTATATTTTAGAATTTTTAAAGAATGTGAACTACCTTGTAATAAGCAGCTTTGTTTGCAAATAACAGAATACTCAATTCAAAGTGGCTAAAACAGAGGAAAGCTTTCAGATAAAAAGTAACGAGAAATGGGTGATTCCAGGCAAAGTCCCAAGATTGCTATTGCTACTGCTCAACCTGCCATTGCTACAATCATTCTATACTTCCAAAATCATATCCAAAGCTGGAAAATTTATCTTCACATCTCTTCTCAACCAGGCAGAAAAAACCTTCCCTCAAATCCCTTCCAGATTTTCCCTTACTCATCCTAGATGAGTACACCATGCCCATGCCAAAGCCAATCACGGGTAAAAGAACAACTGTTATGACTGGCTTAGATCACTCAGCATTCATTCCTCAGAGTAAGAAGCTACTTTTCCTAAATATGTAAATGGAAGAGGGGATATTCACAGAAGATGGGAGTGCTCAAGGAAAAAGGAGGTAATGAAGGAAGCAGTCAATTATATAACCATTAGTTTGCCTGTCACAACATAAATGCCTATCACTAGAATAACAGACAAAACAAATGCGGTAAACTTACATAATTAAAGATTGTACAATTGTTATCAATGACTGATAAACATATTAACATGCAAAAATCTAAAGAGCAAACTGCAAAAAGATGCATGTTATATCATGCATGGATAATTTTAAAGCATGTAAAATGCCTTTTTGTGTACACACACAAACCCACATACAAAGCAAGGGTATAACATGGGGATGATTACATTTCAGAAAGTGGTTATTTTCTCAGGAAGAGAATCAGTTGATGGAGGAGGTATACATATTTAACTGCATTTGCAGTATTTTCTCTCTTTTAAAAAGGGAAGGCAATCTGAAGCAACATGACAAAACATTTAATATTTGTTAAAGCATGAAAATGGAATGCAGGTGTTTGCTATTTTTTTCTGTAACTGTGAAGAGACATCGTATCACCTATGCCACTGATCAAAGTGTAGACATGGGGCAACAGCATCAGCATAATCTGGCAAATCTAACAAATTCTCACACCCTGCCCATACCTACTAATAAGGAACTCTTGGGAGTAGGGTCCAGCAGTGTTTTACCCAGCTTTCCTAGTGAGTCTGACACAAGTTAACTAAAAACTGAGACTCACTATTCTATCAGTTAAGTTACAAAAAACCTTCTACTCACTTAAAATAGTTTAATCAACTGAATGTTACGATTACCTGAATAAATACATGTTATGATTATCTGAATTATCATATGTGGCACATATGGGTAAGAATTCTTTACAAAGTAGTCTACACGGGACCGGCACTGTGGCACAGCAGGTTAAAGCCACGGCCTACAATGCGGGCATCCCATATGGCAACAGTTTCAGTCCCGACTGCCCCATTTCCAATCCATCTCTCTGTTAATGTGCCTAGGAAAGCAGCAGAGGATGGCCCAAGTCTTTGGGCCCCTGCACCCACGCAGAAGACCTGGAGAAGTTCCTGGCTCTAGCCTTTCCCAACCCTGGCTGTGCGGCCATTTGGGGAGTGAGCCACCAGATGGAATCTTTCTGTCTCCTTTTCTCTGTAACTCTGCCTTCCAAATAAATAAATATTTTTTTTAAAAAAGTCTACAAAATATATTCAATTCTAAAGCATTAAGTTTGAAATTTTTAACCCAAACTTTCATTCATATATAATTTCATGAACAAAGCCATCATTTAAGATACAGCAATTTTATTTGGACAATGATGAAGATGAAGATGAGTAAGGCCAGTCACTATTAAGCAAAGGAAGATACTATTTCTTCAGCTCCCTAGATGTTAAACTACCTACAATCACCTTGGTTTTTCACTATAAGATGGCATTCAAGGTGAGATTCTGAGTATTATCTATTCACCTGGTAGGTAAAAGCTCTAAGGTACATTATCTCACTGTCAGAATGAATCGGTACCAGTGGTGAAAATTACACATACATATGTATTGATCAAACAACATCAAGGGGCTGGCATTGTGGTGAAGCGGGTAAAGCCACTGTCTGCGGTGCTGGCATCCCATATAGACCCCAGTTCAAGTCCCAGCTGCTCCATTTCCAATCCAATTCCCAGCTAATGTGCCTGGGAAAGCAACAGAAGACAGCCCAAAAACTTAGGTCCCGGTACCCTAATGGGAGACCCAAAAGAAGTTCCTGGCTCCTGGCTTCAGACCTGCCCAGCTCCTGCCATGGGCCATTTGGAGAATAAATCAATGAATGGAAGATCTCTCCCTCTCCCCCTCTATGTAACTCTGCCTTTCAAATAAATAAATAAATAAAACGAATGACCATGAAATAGATGGTCTATATGAAATTTAAATTGTCATGTCTCTTTTTTCATTAATATATGGTATTTTATTTACTGTAAGGATTCTACATATCTTGAGTCCCCCTAGTCACTCACTCAAATAGAACACCATGGGAATGCAAGGACACAAGAAACAATACAAGGTTATTGTAAGTGGTTTATTTTGAAGAAAATTATTCATAAACTTAGCAACTTCAGCTTACAACTACTAGGAGGGTACCCCCCAAAAATGGAATTAAAAGGTAAGTTTATTTGTAAAAAGTTTTTAAGGTCCTTGCAGTTTTTTCATAATATACACTTTCTATGAACTGTCTGAAGTTCCCTTGTGCAGCAGTGTGTGCTTAATTAACAATCATCTGGATGAGGCACGCATTTGTTAGCACAGGCTACGCAGCTGTAGCAAAGAGTTGCTCCCAAAAAAGGCAGTGATTTAAGAATTGGAGCAAGTTTTGTTCCTGTCAAAGACAGTCCTGGGTGACTGCCCCAGGTCTGGGGACAGCTCCATTCCTTTGATTCAGACATGAATTTTGCTTGCACGGGTGCTACTCCACACAGTGGGGAAAAGATTCAGAAATGTCTTCTTCAGCAGCAAGGCAAGCAGAAGTTGCTTGTGTAATTTACTCTCACACTCCACTGGTAAGAAGTTAGATGGCCTGAGTTAGCTGGCAGGCTTAGGAAATACAATCTCACCTATAATTTACAAAGCTTTCCAGCATTTCATGGAAGTTCAGAATCCTCTTCCATCCACAGCACAAAGAGGTTCTTTTGGGTGGAGACAAGAATGGGGAAAAGTTGCCCAAGTCACATATCACTAAACCATAAATATTGGCCTTTATAGGAAAGCTTTGCTCTGGCCGAAACAGTGTCTCTTTCTTGTGTTTTGGAGTTTTCCAGGTTTTGTGCATCAAGAATGTTCCTTTATAACTAAGGATATTTTTTAAATTTGGTAAATGAGTCAGTAGGTGCTGTAGACATCATTGTATGATTATATTTATAAAATATGGGAGAATGGATTGTGGTAACTAATAATAGCCACCACAATGTATTTTCATCTTTTGCTGTTGATTCCCAGAACACCATCAAGGTTAAAAATTTAAGTATTCTATCACTGTATAATTTCTACATTACAGTGGGGTTAATTTACCATTAGGCAATTCAATCACTGTGTTAATTATAATAATTTTGAAGCAGATATTCTCTATCTTCACATGCAAAGAAAAAATGAAAATGAAGTTCCTTAATCTTTTCCTATATAAGTTAGTCCCAGAAATAAATATTTAGTAAGTAATTAAACTTTGTTCTCAGGAGCGACTGGGAGGAATCACTGCGTTGCTTAATGCCCTTCACCTGGGTGCTGGTTACACACATGCATTTCACTTCAGGAAAGCAACGGAGTTTTACACTTAACATCTGGGCACTTTTCTGTAGGTCTGTTATATTCCAGCCAAAATGTAACTTAATTCACGAAGAATATTTCAAGTTTCAAATAGTAAGATCAATAATATGAAACTTTTAGAAACATACCCAACACATACTTAATAATCCCCAAAGATGAATTTATTATTGTAACTTTTTATTTTTGAAATAATTTTTCAGAAGAAATTATAAAAGTGGCTCAGTATCCATGTATCCTTTGCCCAACTTTCTCCAACAACATTTTACAAAGTCATAGCACATCTTCAAAACCAATACAATAGTATTAAATAAACTAGAGATCTCATTCAAATTTCAGCAGCTTTTTACAGGCTCTCTTCAAAAATACCATAATATATTTTTTTACCCAAAAGATCTTGTGTAACAAAATAAATGGGCCTACAAACTAGATTCTTTTGCTCACTTCAGCAGCACATACACTACAGTTGAAATGATACGGAGATTAATATGATTCTTGTGCAAGGACAACAAACGAATCTGCAAAGTATTTCATATTTTTAAGTCTTCTCACCACAAAAAAAGGTATGTAAGATAATCCATATGTTTATTAGCTTGACTTAGTCATTCCACAATATCCATGTATTTCAAATTCCATGATTTATATAATATACACAATTTTTATTCATCAATCAAAAGTATAGAAAATTAGGGTTGATATTCTCCATTAGCTAGTTCTTCTATAAAGATTTATAATTTAATTACAGTCCTTTCATTGTAGTTTTTTGTTTTTTTTGTTTTTTTTGACAGGCAGAGTGGATAGTGAGAGAGACAGAGAGAAAGGTCTTCCTTTTGCCATTGGTTCAATGGCCTCCAATGGCCGCCACAGTTGGCGCACTGCAGCCGGCACACTGCAGCCGGCGCACCGCGCTAATCCGATGGCAGGAGCCAGGTGCTTCTCTTGGTCTCCCATGGGGTGCAGGGCCCAAGCACTTGGGCCATCCTCCACTGCCTTCCCAGGCCACAGCAGAGAGCTGGCCTGGAAGAGGGGCAACCGGGAAAGAATCCAGCGCCCAGACCAGGACTAGAACCCAGTGTGCCGGCGCCGCTAGGGTGGAGGATTAGCCTATTGAGCCGCGGCGCCGGCCTCATTGTAGTTTTACTGTATAAAATGCTGTTACAATTTTCAAATAAATAAAATCAAACATCTTAAGAACAAATTCAAGAATACACATTGTTAACATTATAAATACTCTTAAAAGGGTATATACCTAAAAGTCTTGGACACAATGAAATCAGAGATACCTGCACAATCATGCTTACAGCAGCACTGTTCACAATAGCCAAAAACTGGAATCAACCAAGGTGTCCTCCTCAGATGAACAGATAAAGAAAATGTGATATTAAAAAAAGAAAAAACTGTGCTATATATACACAATGGAATACTATTCAGCTATAAAAAAAGAATAAAATTCTACCATTTGCAGTAAAATGGACACAACTGGAGGACATCATCTTGAGTGAAATAAGCCAGTCCCAGAAAGACAAATACCACATGTTCTCCCTTATATGTGGAAACTAAAATTCAAAAACAAAAAAAGAAAAAAAGAAATATCTGTGTGTATCAGTACTGCTGCAAATATAGTTTTCTAAAACTGTTTTATACCTTTGTCAAACTAATGGTTAAGAATTCTATACTGCAATAGTTTGGAGGATCTGTTATTACTTTAAAATTTACTATATATGGGTGAAATAGTCATGTTTCCACTCAGTTATTGTGTAACAGCCATTATTTGATAACAAATTAAATACTGTTTAATAGCCACTGTCTATTCCCACTGATCTAAGGTTCTTTTGCTTTTTACTTATTAAACTTCTTATTCTGTGGGGTGGGGAAGAAATCCTCTTACAGATATTTCATTTCAAAGAGAGAGTTGTTATTTCACACAGATGAACAAAATGAATGTAAAAAGTTTTAAATGAAAATATCTTTATGTAATTTTAGGTAAATACTAGATTTTTACTAAGAAAGAAATCTAAGACTAGCCCAAAGGATACAACATGATTAAGGTGAGAGTTCAAGATTGTGCCATTCCCCCTTTTTTTTTTAATTAATTAATTAGTTTTTTTGACAGAGTTAGACACAGAAAGAGAGACAGAGAGAAAGGTTTTCCTTCTGTTGGGTCACCCCCCAAATGGCTGCTACGGCCGGCGCACTGCGACGATCCGAAGCCAGGAGCCAGGTGCCTCCTCCTGGTCTCCCATGCAGGTGCAGGGCCCAAGCACTTAGGCCATCCTCCACTGACTTCCCAGGCCACAGCAGAGAGCTGGCCTGGAAGAGGAGCAACCGTGACAGAATCCGGCGCCGCAACTGGGACTAGAACCTGGGGTGCCAGTACCACAGGTGGAGGATTAGCCAAGTGAGCTACAGCGCCGGCCCATTCCTCTATCTTTCAATTCAAGGGCTCTACTATACCATCTTTCTTGCATTACACTAAAACCAGAACACTGGTTTTAGTAACTTATTAATAATAAATAACTTATTAGGAAAAGACTTACTATAAAGAGGATATACTACAAAGACTTATTATAAAGAGAAAAGAAATTGTCTCCTACTGACTTAATTTAAAAAACAGATATTGTGCATACTACTAAATTATATGAAAAAATGATTGCCATAAAAAGGAAAAGAGCTGTAGTTACTAAAATAATCCTATTACCAACACTGAGTTCCTGTTACTGGAAAAATCAATCATCTCAGAACATACTTTCTGTGTATCTACTCATTTCATTAAAAAAAAAAAAAAGTTTTCACTCTAAAGTTGTTTTTGAAGGAAAATGAGCAAATAAAGCAACCTCCAGTTTATAAAAACCAAATAAAATAACAGATTTTTTAAAGTGGTAGAAGTTTGATATGGTGGTGTTTTACTATTTTTTTAATATTTAAATGCTATTTAAGTGCAAATTATTAATAGTAATATAACTTGGATTCCATCAATTCTGATACACTCACTAAATATGTTTTTTTTTATAAAGTCTTAGTGACCCAGATTCAGAAACTTTTGTAACTATTTCATCCCATCACTGCCAGCTTACTCCTTCTCTGCAAAACAGGGGCAACAGCACCTACATTTATCCACCAACTGAACTACCATACATAAAATCACTTTATAAAGCAATTATTTCAACCTATTATCATCACTAGATGTGGCATTATGTATCTTTCATTTAAATTATAGAAACTATAGAAGCAAGAAAAAAACTCCCTTTGTTGTGACTCCTTTAGGAGGATGTGGTCAAAATATTCCAAGAGCAAATGCAGCATTAATTAACACATCCAAGACCAGCTCTAGATTACAGGAGGCATCAAATTCACTAGTATTTGCATAAACGTTGGAAGACTCACCACAACAAACTAGCTTCATAATATTATAAAATTCTTCAACAGATGAAAGTATTGTATTAATGAGCTACCAGCAGGAACCACGAAATCCTCTTACAGTTTCATGGTTTGCTTTTTCATCCCTCAATTTCACCCAGTACCTAATCTACTAGAGCCATATTCACAGTTTGGAGTACCAACGCAACTCTTAAAAAAAAAAAAAGATTTTGTGATTTCTAATCTTCCCACTGAGATTCATTCATATAAAAACAGTACATGCATGCTAATTGATCTTGGGCATAATTTACTGCTTGTCCTGTTTTGCTAACTTTAAAAAAAGAGAATGTAAAAGTCTGTGCCTTGATTTTAAATACCAAATCAATCAACAATATATCAGGCCCATCTGTACTGTACATCAGGCATTCACGTGCAAACCTCATTATATGTCAAAACTGCCAGCCTTTCTGCATTTTTAACCTGGAACTACACTGTGAAAAGCTACCTATGATACTGCTGTCTGCTCTGCTACTTGTGACTACAAAGAACATCTGAGATAAGTAAATGCACTAGCTGGGATGCCTTTCTCAGCCAGTAAATAACAAGGTGCCTTTGGAAGCTATTAAAATGTTTCCAACTTTAGTCACTATTTCTGGAAATAGGCCTCAATCTCTTCATTCTATATGTATAATATGCAGACATGAAGAGAGTATGAAGAGTGCTAATCTGCTAATCCTAGAACCTGAGCCAGACACACATGCCATCTCCCTTCAATCTGCAGAGCTGGGTTCTCTTTTCACTCATCATCACTGGCAGTTCCTTTCATTCTAAGAACACCTACTGCCACTGCATCAAATCTTTATCACACCACCCACCTTCACTATTCCTTTCACGTCTTCCTTTTTCAGCACCATGGCACTCTTAAACACTCCTGATTTTGCACCAGCTTGCCATTCCTAAGAACTGACAGTTAAAAGAATCTTTATGAGGTTGGGGGGAGAGGTCAAAAACAACATGATCACAGAATCTCCAGGGTAATCTTTTTATAACATTGACATTTTTTAATGCAGCTAATGATAGAGAGGCTACTTCTTCCTCAACAGGGAAGCTTTATGTCCGATTAGATTTAGCTGTCCTTAGAATTATTTTAAGCCACTAAGTTCTCTTAATTGTTGAACAAAGTGAGATGATTCAGTTCGGCCAACTTAGGAAGGCTCTTCCAAAAATACAATCCAAATGTCAAAGCTACTTAATTTTTACTAACAAACTACTAATTTCACTCTTTTTGATTACCCATCCAGTAACAGCTTTATTCTCAACAATGTCAAATATATAAATAAACAAAATAAATCCTTGAACATAAAATTCTGATCATATTCTCTTTCCTTATACAGTAAGACTCAAAAAACACAGAACTAGGGTATATTTAGATATATAGATACATAGAAAAAGAAGAAAATTACTAATGCCAGAAATTTTAATTGACGAATCAGTAAAGTCACATTATGTCACATGGGGTAGAAAATGAACTACTGTTGGTTTCAAGACTTTCACAAGTATTTATAGAATTTTAGTCACAATATGCAAACATTTTGATTCCAACTCATGCTTTACTTTTGGTTACTTGCCTGTAATTAATTCCAAGATGTGGAATTAATAACAATAACACTCCTTTCGGCTGGCTCTATGGCACAGCGGGTAAAGCTGCCGCCTTCAGCACTGGCATCCCATATGGGCACCAGTTCATTTCCTGACTGCTCTACTTCCAGTCCAGCTCCAAGCTCCCGTCCTTGGACCCCTAGACCCATGTGGGAGACTGCTCCTGGCTTCAGTCTGGCCCAGCCCTAGCAATTGCAGCCATGTGGGGGAATAAACTAGTGGATGGAAGATCGCTCTCTCTGTCTCTTCCTCTCTCTCTGTAACTCTGTCTTATAAATAAATCATTTTAGAAATAATGTTAACACTTCTCAGGTCTTGCTATTCATATGTACTTATTTCCAAATTGTCTCTAGAGAAATTAAGCTGGATTATGCTGCCACCAGCAGTTACGATCATGGCACTCTCATCAGCAATCTGTATTATTACTAGAATAGAAGATCTTGCCTTATTTTTATTTTGATTTATATTTTAAATGTTGATTATTAAATTATTTCTGAAGTTCCCTTTTTATTAAATTATATATTTTTATGTATATACAATGAAATCTATGAACTTTTGCAATTTCTTCTATGGGTTTCTACATTTAAAATTTTTCTTCCCATACTTGATATTGTCTTTCTTTCTAAAAAGAGCTATAATTAAAAATAACACAAGTCCTAAAAACTAAGGCCTGCAAAACTCATTTGCTATCTAGGAAAAATAAAAGCATCTATGGAATTAACATTTCCAAACTCTCCCATATTTATCAAGTAACTAAGAAACTTTTATGTTTTAAGTCTCAATGATATTTTCAAATACTTATGTTTAGGCAAAAATCTTCATAGGAAAAGCTTTAACAAATGATTTTATAACATATATTATATAAAATTATATTTATAGTTAATTTAAGAACATTTTTCTTAACATTCCTTGCAGTGATTTAATTTTAGCGTATCTTCCTTATTTTCAAATTTTTATAACTGCTAAGATTTTCTTAGAATAAACTTTGTATTTACACTGGTTACACATTTTCATTTTATTTGAAAAAGCTAGACTACTGTAAAACTAAAAGTGTATATTCCAAACACTGAAAAGTAATGAAGTTGGGTGAAATTCTACACTAAAAAAGTTCCATGAGAATAGATAACATCTCACTACTTTACATACTACATTTAATAGATAAACATTACTGATATAACTCAATACCAGCTCACAACTTACATGAGATGTATTTTCTAATTAGGACACTGTTTTATTAATCTTATTTATTTATTTATTTGAAAGGTAGAGAGACATAAAGAGCTTTCCCATCTACTTCTTCACTCCTCAAGGGATCACAACAACCAGGGCTGGGACATGCAGAAGCCCCTGCAGGTCTCCCACCTGGGTGGCAAAGACTCAAGTAGTTGAACTATTATTGCTCTCTCCCAGGAAGCTGAACTGGCTTAACCACTGTGTCCCAATCTCTATTTACAATGTATGTGGGGGACGCTGAATCAGGAGAGGCCTAGAGGAACTTCCTGAGCCTGCCTCGAATTTGAAAACCTGACTTTAAGTTTCAAATCCCTGGTAGCAAACACCCCAGTCCCAGGGCACTTCTGCCTAAGGATCATTAAGGTGGTATAATAGGAGTGGCTAAGACCCTTGTGCATCACAACACCCCTCCCCTCGCCCACATCCGCGCAACCGCTCTGTACCATAGGCTCTGGACCTCAGCTATATATACACCTCCCTTTTACAATAAAGTGAGACCCTGCTTCGACTGGGCTCCACACCACGCCTGACTGTCCCCCGGGTTTGGGGAAGGCTGAGTGGCGGGTGGCGCACTTTCCACTCCTTGGTCAAGGCAAGCTGCGGGCAGCCTGCCTAATTCTCCGGCAGTGGCGAGGAACAGTCACCGCAAATGTACTAATAGCAAATCATGTATTATTCCACTTACAGTGACAAGGTTTATATCTATCAGTCTTTCCATAGCTGCCTTCATCAAGAGGCTGTGTTTTTTTATGTACGAAGTATACTTTATCATATAAAGAGAATAATGCAAGGATTCTGTTCGGTAGAGCTGCACTGAGAGGTAATACACAAAGCATTTGCTCACAGGGCTATGAGCATGCAACCATGAATTGCTTTACAAAAGGAATGGGAGGAGAGGAGGAAATGAGAGGGAAAGGGAACAGAGGCAGTGAGATGACATTTTCTGCTCTGAAAGAATTACAAGACAGACATAACCAGCTTTTCAATTACAGAAGGTAAACTGTAGGAGATGCTACATAAACAGTTTGACAAAGTTAGGTGGAGGCTTAAGGTGAAGGCCAAGAGCTTCATATTCTTTTTCCAACTTCAAGAACAATAAAGGTGCTATTTCTCCTGTAGAGGGAAAATGGAAAAGTGAATAGATGAAAAGCTTCTACACCATTAAGGCGAAAAAAACCTCAGAACTCCTATTACCTGAAACAACTGTCTGAATGCTTCTCTACTACAGTATCTTACTCCTGTAGGTTCTGGGAGAGTATTAACTATTCTACATAAAAGCAACATACTGAATAATGCTGAAACATTAAGAACTAGATCTAGGGGTTTGCTGACTTCAAAGGGCCAGAAAGTAAACACGTTAGGGTTTGTGAGCTTTCAGTTACTATCACAACTGCTCTACTCTGCCATTATAGCACAGAAGCAGCTCCAGACAACACATAAACAAACAGGAAAACAATCTTCCAGGAATACTTTACAAAAGGAGTGGATTTAGCCCACAAGCCAGTTTGCAGATCCCTGACTTATTCTTTTTTTGGACAGGCAGAGTGGATAGTGAGAGAGACAGAGAGAAAGGTCTTCCTTTTGCCATTGGTTCACCCTCCAATGGCCGCCACAGCTGGCGTGCTGCAGCCGGCGCACCCTGCTGATCTGAAGGCAGGAGCCAGGTGCTTCCCCTGGACTCCCAGGCGGGTGCAGGGCCCAAGCACTTGGGCCATCCTCCACTGCACTCCCGGGCCACAGCAGAGAGCTGGCCTGGAAGAGGGGCAACCGGGACAGAATCCGGCACCCCGAGCGGGACTAGAACCCGGTGTGCCGGCGCCGCTAGGTGGAGGATTAGCCTCGTGAGCCGCCGCGCTGGCCAGATCCCTGACTTATTCTACATATTAAATAAAAAAAAAAATCATTTCAGCAGGCAACTGTATGGAAAAACACTATTTTCAAATTCAGAAATGTATACCTGCTGTGGAATAGCAGGTAAAGCCACTGCCTGCATCTCATATGACCACAGGTTCGAGTCCCAGCTGCTTCACTTCCAATCCAGCTCTCTGCTATGGCCTGGGAAAGCAGTAGAAAATGGCCCAAGAGCTTGGGCCCCTGCACCTGCATGGGAGACCTGGAAGAACCTCCTGGCTCCTGCCTTCATACCGGCAACAGCTCCGGCCAATGTAGCTGTCTTGGGAGTGAACCAGCAGATGGAAGACATATCTCTCTGTCTCTCTCTCTCTCTGCCTCTCTGTAATTCTGCCTTTCAAATAAATAAATATAAATAAGTCTAAAAAGAAAAAAGAAATACAATAGGATCTATATCTTTGTGACCTTCTGACTATACTGAATGGATTCTGATTTTCTACTTCTCATAATGAATGAAAATAAATCTAAAACTTAGTGATCTCAAGACGATGAAAACTAATTTCTTCCATACTTCACAGTTCTTACAATATTACTTCTGGTGCTATGCAAGCACACAATTTTATCAGTAAGATAAGGTCACTCCCTACAACATTCTGATGCACTTTTCTGAATAGGATGTGTGGTCTCCAAAAGTAGAGAATATACTAAGGGTAAAAGTATACCCATCAGAAATGTTAATACAGCCATAAGTATCATCTGATACTTCCCTTTCTATCAATGAGTAATTTTAAAAGTAGATAATTATAAAATCATTTGTCACTTAGATTGCTTGAATACTGTTTAAACAAGGTCACAGATTTTATCCTATGCTTGTATAACCTGTAACCATCACAGTACCCAATTCTAATGACTTTTAAAAAATTATTTGAGAGGCAGAGAGGCCCCCATCTACTGGCTTACTCACTAAATGCCTGAGGCTGGGAGCCAAATTAAGTGAGCTATCACTGCAGCCTCCCAAGTTCTGTTGTTAGCTGGAAGCTGGAGGCTGGTATGAAACTCAGGTACTCTGATATGGGACAGGGGCATCCTACCAGGATCAGCTAAATACCTACCCTCTAACAACTTTCAAATATGAAAAACCTAACATTAAAAATCTGCTAGGGGCTGGCGCTGTGGCACAGCGGGTTAAAGCCTTGGCTTGAAGTGCTGGCATCCCATATGGGCACCGGTTCTAGTTCCAGCTGCTCTTCTTCCAATCCAGTTCTCTGTTATGGCCTGGGAAAGCAGTAGAAGATGACCCAAGTCCTTTGGCCCCCTGCACCCATGTGGGAGACTTGGAAGAAGCTCCTGGCTCCTGGCTTCGGATTGGCACAGCTCCAGCCGTTGTGGCCATCTGGGGAGTGAACCAGTGGATGGAAGACCTCCCTCTCTGTCTCTACCTCTCTAACTCTTTTAAAATAAATCTTTAAAAAAAAAATCTACTAGATCCTTGTATCTGGCTGTTTAGAAGATAGCATTTAACACTGATAGGACAATAAATTATTGGGTTCTGTTTTAACATGTCAGAACATTATGTGTGATGTCTTAAGTAGTCAATTTGAAAACAATTTCAAAAATGCCATTGTTATCTAAAACTTTACAATTTCAGTTCTCAACTGCAGTATTGCTATTGGAACACACATTTTAAATGTTCCAGCAAATTTCTGTTGAGGATATATTTGATTACTTTAGGAAAAACTTAGAAGTAAATGTTTGCTTCACCCACAGAAACTACAGATTAAAAAAAAATAGTCTGGAACACAGATAATTGGTTAATCTGAAATCTTACCTTAATGCTTACATTTTCAAACTTTATTTTCAGTACAGTCAAAACTACTAAATTCAGCCAGCAGGCAGAATTTTATATCGCTTTTCAAGACAAAGTTCAGATTAAATGAAATTGCTGTTATTCATACAAAAAGCTAACGACAAAGATTCACCTTTAATGTATTTCCTTCTTCCCATTCTGAAAAATATTCCATTATACCTTGGCTCGGGGATTTGATCACATTATTCTGTTCTTTCTCCACCCAAAATCCACTCCCTTTACTTGGAAAACTGGGGTCTAATAGCAATCAAAATTAACCAACTCAAAAGGACTATGTCCATCTTAATTAGTACCATTAGCTAGTTGGAGGATGTCTCAAGGAAGCCAGATGTATAACTTTAAGATGCTAACTGCAACAAACAGTACATTTCTTTAGCAAAATGTGGAAGTGAAGCTGCGTTTAAGAGCACTTAAACACTAGAGGGCAGCATCAAACTGTTGAGGCTTAGATTGGGCAGTCTTGTCTTCTACAGTATCCACACATTTTTAATGAGAAATACACTTATGAGATGATTTAAGATTTTAAAACATCCGTTATAAAGGGAAAAACTACCCTTCTGTTTTAATTATCTTAATTCCTCTTCCATTTCCTTCTGTGTGTTTACATCGTTGACTTGTGAGTTACCTGTTGAAAATAGACTTGTGCTAATATCTCTGATATAAAACAAAACTTATGTCATTTCCATTCCTGAGGTAGGCAGGGTCTGACGTTTCTCTCTCAAATACTTCCTTAAGTTAATGCTAAATTTAAATTTGTGTCACTCAACATTTTAAATTGTCATGAAGCACTATGCAACAAAATGCTGTGGAGTATGTTCCCAGCAAAGAATTTATTTTGGCAGAAAAAAAAAAACAAAATTTACATACGTAACTATAAATTAGAAAATGCAAGAGAGGCAGAAAAAATCCTATGGGTATTATATACAAATAACAGAAGAAAAACAATACAGTAACTGTAATCCCATGAAGGCCCAATAGAGGCCATCAAACCCAACTCTAGGGTAATCAAATATGAATGGAAAAGAAAGGTTAGTCCTTGTTTCTTTGATAAAAGAACTCAATGGACTGACTGTATGTAAAGAATGGTAGAATTAATTAAGTACCTGAAGCCTCTTGGTTCATTCTCATTTAATTGTCATGGTGAATTCCTGAGATAGCTTCTTTAGTATTTCAAGTTCACAGACAAAAGACTAAGATAAAGCAACCTGCTCAAGGTGACCAAACTAATTAACAGTAGATCAAGTTTTTGAACCTTTAATCTCATTCCAAAACCCTAAATTCTTTCCAATACACCAATACTGAGGGTGGAGGAGGGATAGAATATCATCAAGCTAAATTCTCTTTAATGAAAAGCAAATGATCACTCTGGCCACTGGATGACTATTCTTGCTATAATGCTTAAACAGGTATCTTATATAGCCCATAAATCACTTAAAAGAAAACAAACACACACTTTAGAGTACTTTCATACCAAACTTGAAACCTTCTCAAAGAACTTCAAATCAGATTCTCCAAAAAGGGGAAGAACTGTTAGCTGTTACCGGAAGATGAACTGCTAACAGGAAGACCCGTACAGGTTGCTCATCCCTAATCTAAAAGCATGAAACACTACAAAATCTTGAGTACTGACATGACAAATGGACAATTTCTCCCCGGACCTCATGTGACAGGCTACAGTCCAAACACAGGTGCACTATAACTGCTGTATAAAATTACCTTCAGGCCACGTGTGTATGGTGTGTATGAAACACAAAAGAATTTTATTTTTAGATTTGACTTCCATCTCCATATTTCATTATATATATAAGCAAATATTCCAAAATCCAAAACACTCTGGTCCCAAGCATTTTGAATATGGGATACTTCAACCTGTACAGATTATCCAACAACACATTATTGATGTCACTTCACAAGAGATCTTCCCTAATCACAGTGGCAGCAAAGTCAGTCTTGCAGAGAGGTTTTGAACCACGGGTCTGTGGATAGAATTCAGAAGGTTTGTGCATTTGGACAGGGGAAAAATAAAAACACATCTTAATTTTAACTTCTGAATTTAGGATCTCTTCAGTTATGAAATAATTTAATGATTAGAGCAATATGAAGTACTTGATAGAAATAATTTAAAATCTTAAAAGATCATTTGTAGTCCTCATTAGTTGCGAATTAGTCATTGTCAACCAGCCACTACCCTTGATATTTAGTGCTTTACTAAAGCATGGATTACTTCATCATAAATATTTAGTGTCTTGATAAACATTTCAATAAAATGGCTTTCTGTTGTAATTCTACACATTTTATATATTTAAAACCATCGTTCTGAGGCTCGTCACACAAAAAACTGGCAATAATTCCCTGCCAACACACCACTGTTTTATTTTCTTCTAACCCCTTATCACTGATATATATTGCTTCTCTCTCTCCCTACTGGAATATTCAGTGTACACAGGATGTGGGTTGTCTGGCATGCATCCCCAAGGTCTAGGAAAAAAAAAAAATGACTCATAGTAAGGTACTCAAGTATTTGCAGAATAGAGTCCTAAAATAAAACAGTACACAGGAATCTCGAGTTAAGGCTTTCGATCACATTACTAAAATTAAACTTTGTCTCCAGCTTTTACAATATATTACTGCTTGTTCTTAATTATATAGACTTTGGCTACGTCACCAAAAAGAACACACAAATGAAATGTAAAAGTCACATGCTAGTTTTGTTCCAAGAATGACTCAGTTCCAAATTAAAGCTACAGGACTTAACAGTGGGGGGGTGGGGGGAGAATGAAAGTAAAAGAAAAAAAAAAAGGCAAAGCCTACCGCCTTTTTCTCCCCCCAAACTTATGTTTTATGTCACTTTATTAAAACGGGTACTTGGAGGCAACCATCCTGTACTAACGGCTGCTGGCTCTGCCACGGGAGCTTTTCCGTGTGCCCAGCTCCCTAAAGCCAGCCCATGTGCACAGGTCCCACGTGAACGTTTCTTCCCTGAAGCCACAGGAAGACCTTCAACGTCATGTCCTCGTTAAGGCCCCCTTCTTCGCCGGGGCGTTCCGGGGGCTCCCAAGGGAGGGGCAAGGAGTTCAGCAGATTCCCAGGCCGGGAGGGGGGGGCTCCAAGAGTCCTCCACGCGGCCCCCCAGCCACACCCCACAGCGTTCGCCACCGGGGGGCTCTCAGAAACAAAGCCCGGGCGACCGCGCCACCGCCGGGGGCCACCTGGCCGCCCCCACCGACCCGGGCCAGGCTCCAGTGTTAACTCCCCCGCGCCCCGCCTCGGCTTTTCGGTTGGCCGGGGGAGGAAACAGGCCCCCCACGAGCCCGCCCGCGCTGAGAGTCCCGGCGCCGCCGTCCGTTAGCCTGCCGGGGCCGGAACAGCGGCGCCGACGCAGCATCCCGGGCTTTGCTCGGCCGACCCCATGATAGACCGGAGGGGGAGACGGGAGAGAGAGGAAGGATCTGGGACGTCCGTCGCCAAGTTCCCCCCACCGACGACCTGCCTCCAGATCCTCCCACCCTCGGGCCACAGGTCCCCATCTCCGACAGCGACGGCACCCTCGGTCCCCGGGCGGCCCGCGCGTGCAGCCCCCTAACCGCCGCCGCCCGCCCAGCGGTCACTCCCCCCACCTCCGGCGCGGCCCACGAGGCTCCCCCAGCCTCTGCCGGGGGCTGAGCGGGGCGCCGGGGTCCCGCACGCGGGACGGACGCTGCCGCGCAACCGACCCCGCGGCCCGCAGCAGCCTGGAGCGCACACGAGGAGCCGCGGCACCCCACGCGCAGCCCACCGCGCGCTCCGCTGCGGCTCGCCGCCGCCGCCTGCAGCAGCTGCGGGAACCCCAGCACCCGGCTCCCGGGGGACCCAGCCCTGGTGCCCCGGTTCTGTTCTCCTTTTCTACCCCCACGCCGTCCCGGGACTCGCAGCCTCCGCCGCGCATGGGGCCGGTTCTGGGGGAGGGAATGTAAACAAATCGGGGTTTTATAGTTACCTCACACTCGAGTGCCGTGTGCATCTCCTCTCCGCTCGGTACCAAACCCCGGCTGCACCAAATCGTGTATTCACCAAAGCCGCCTGCGCTAACTGCGTCGCGGAGGCCCGCGCGTCAGACTCCTCGCTACGCCAGCGGCGTATAGGGCCCACTCAGGTCCCTGCGCAGCCGCACCCCGTCCGCCTATGGGTGCTACGCTCTGGGCGTACACGCACTACCCGGCCATTAACTTCGGGTAACGCCGGTTGCGTAGGAAATTGCACCACTGGCGGGTTCCTCGCGGGTTCCACACGGATAGTCGGAGCAATAGGAAATTCGAGTCTACGCAAATTGCGGAACTTCGGCTCCACGTTAGTTTTGTTCCAAGAAAGGACGCGGCGGGGGAGTTGGGGCGGCTTCTAACGCATGCGTGAAGCGCCCGTCGCTGCTCCCCTTTTCTCTGGGCTTTGCGCCGTGGTTGCAGCGGCCTTGGGCGGGCGGACGAGCTATGGGAGCCGAGCGTGAGGACGTTAGCCGGCCGGTTTCGCTGAGATAAATGAGGATGGTGAGCTGTACACGAGTGAAAGCGCTAGGTTGAATGAATCCCACCCCCTCTGTTAATCTTTTCAGCCTCTCAGGGCAACAAGAAACTTAACGTTTGGGGCTAAGTGCGAGGTGTTTCTCGCAGAGCTCCCTCTACACCTTCCTCTCCCGGAATTATTCCTGAGAGACTTCTGTGGGCCTTCTAACAAAAAGTTAGGTCCTGAGACGTGATCGCATTTAGAGTAATTCTCGAGGCTTGTCAGCAACTTTCCATGGTCTTTCAACACCTCCTGTGTCTTAGTCAATCGATTATTTCTTAACACCCAAAGGCAGCAACTCCTGATCACGCCAAGCAATTCTGTGCCTAAGTCGTGCTCATTCTTGCTCCCATTCCGGGGCTCGCACCGCACCTCTCATCCAAATGGCCGCCTCCCCTCTCGTTAAGCAACCTACAAGCCTACGTTAAAGGACGCTTTCCCTTTGCTTCCTTACTCTGCTCCTTGGCCCTTAATCCACATGTCGAGGCTTATCTGAATTCTGCCAGGGGTGCACGGATTTATATCCAAACACCAGAATCTAGTTAGGAGTGAGAATTCTGGGGTGCAATATCGGTGTCTGAAGTGTGTCAGCTATTTTAAAAGTGCTTTTCACCTGTATATTTAATATTCACAACATGACGATGTAGGAGCTAGTGTCCAGTAAACTGAGGCACAGTAAGTGAAATAATCTGCCTAAGATGGCAGAGCAGCAGGGGAGGAGAGATGGGATCCAAAACAGTTCAGTGTAACTATAGTCTAGCTATGTAGCAGTTATCAGCATCCTTAGAAAATACATAATATTATGAAAATATTAAGTAGGTGTAGTACTTGCATTCCTTATATTTAGAGCAACTCCACTGCTTTTTCATATCTGCATGGTAAATGTTCGAGTACACAAAGGTACACCTGAACCACTTCATCAAATATTGCAATACTTGCAGGCAAGTTGGTCAACAGTTGCAGTTCCTAGTGGGGTCCACCCCATCCTAGTCCTTAAAGATTCTTCAGACCTTCTCATATTTTTTTAAGATTTATTTTTATTTGTTGAAAGAGTTACAGAGAGAGAGAGAGAAAAGGGGAGGGGGGGTGTCTTCCATCAGCTGGTTCACTTCCCAGATGACAATGGTCAGAGCTGATAGGATCTGAAGCTAGGAGCCAGGAACTTCTTCCAGGTCTCCCATGCAGGTGCAGGTGCAGGGGCTGAAGGACCTGGGCCATCTTCTACTGCTTTT
The DNA here is from genome assembly GCF_964237555.1 of Oryctolagus cuniculus. Taxonomy (NCBI): domain Eukaryota; kingdom Metazoa; phylum Chordata; class Mammalia; order Lagomorpha; family Leporidae; genus Oryctolagus; species Oryctolagus cuniculus. Next base: position 44,682,163 of record NC_091434.1, read on the forward strand.
CCAGGCCGTAACAGAGAGCTGGATCGGAATGGAGCAGTTGGGACTTAACCTGGCGCCCATAACGGATTGCTGGCACTGCAGGCTGGGGCTTTAACCTGCTACGCCACAGTGTTGGCCGGTAGACCTTCTCATTTTAAAAGGTTAATACCTGATTAAGATAGAGGCCTTAAGATCCAGGTGTTATTAGGGCTTCCCATTCTAATTGGTTGCAGCCTATTCTTCACAATTGTTACATAATTTATCATCTCTACATAAAACTATATGATAAGCTACTTGAGAATAAAGACTAAGAGGAGGGCTTTAGGTTCAGCGGCATCCCACGCTGCTGGCAGTTTGTGTCCTGGCTGCTCCACTTCTGATCCAGCTCCCTGCTAAGGCCTGGGAAAGCAGTGGAATATGGCACAAGTTTGTGGGGCTCTGCATTCACAGGGGAGACCCAGAAGAAGCTCCTGGTTCCTGGCTTTGGCCTGGCCCAGCCTCAACTGTTGTGACCTTTGGGGGAGTACACCAGCAGATGGAAGACCTCTCTCTCTTTCTCTCTCTCCTTCTCTATCTATCTCTGCCTTTCAAATAAATATTTTAAAAAAAAGAAAAAGAAAATTAGTCTAGTGCTGTGGTGCAGTGGGTTAAGCCTCTGTTTGCAGTGCTGGCATCCCATATGGGCACAAGTTTCAGTCTAGTCCCAGCTGCTCCAATTCCAGTCCAGCTCATTGTTAATGTGCTTGAGAAAGCAGTGGAAGATGGTAAAAGTGCTTGGGCCCCTGCACCTATGTGGGAGACCCGGAAGAAGCTCCAGGCTCCTGGCCATAGCAGCCATTTGAGGAGTGAACCAGTAGATGGAAAATTTCTCTCCGTATATCTATATATAGATATAAAAATAGAGAGAAATATATAGATATAGATAGAACAGATATAGATATCTTCCAAATAAATAAATAAATATCTTCCAAATAAATAAATAAATCTTAAAAAAAGAAAAAGGAATCTCAAAAAATGACTTGCAGGCCTAAACAAAGTCTGACCTGTTGAGTTAAATAATTGGTAGTACAGCAAAGATACAACTATAATATGTTTCAAAATTTTTTTTACCAGTTTTATATATCAGTAATATGTTAGGGTCAGAGATTTCTACTATGTTGGAATCATACTGTTTTCTGAAACGTTAAGACATTTTTTCCTAGCCATCTCCTTTGATTCATAAAGAAGTTCACATGAACTGTAAAAGCAGTAAATAATTTCCAGAATGGGAGGAAAGAGGGAGTATTGAATTATGTGTAAGTGCCTTACTGTCATTATCTTGTTTATTCCCACTGCTTCAGTCACAGTCTTATTTCACATATCAAATACTTTAAATGTGGAGTGGGCATTTGGCACAGTGGTTAGCAGTCCACTTGGGACACCTATATCCCACGTTGGAGTGTCTGGCTTTGAGTCCCAGCTCCAATGCCAGCTGGCTGCCAGTGCAGATTCTGGGAGGCAATATGTGAAACTGACATAGTTGGTCCCTGCCACACTCATGGGAGACCCAAGATCCCAGCCTGAATTTGTGGATGGGAGATCTCTCTCCCTCTTTATCTTTCTCTGCCTTTCACGTAAATAAATATAAATTTTAAAGTTTAAGTGTGAATACCCTGTCTTTGTGATACATGATGCAATAAATCTGATGACCTTTTTGCTCCTCAGAGAAAGGAAGGCATCAGGAATATGTAGAAAAAATAATCTCAACCTGGGCCTCAGAATTAGTAACCGCCTCTTCATTTTTAGAGACTATATCTTTCAGCATGGGCCTTGAAGCTCCAGCTCTGGTCCTGAAGCCAAAGAGAAGTAAAAGAGACACCCCATTTCCATTCTTTAGGACCTGTGACACTGTATAACAAGTAAGAAGGTGGGGCCGGCACTGTGGTGTAGTGGGTAAAGGCATCACCTGCAGTGCCGGCATCCCACATGGGCACCGGTTGGAGACCTGGCTGCTCCCCTTCCAATCCAGCTCTCCGCTATGGCCTGGGAAAGCAGTAGAAGGTGGCCCAAGTACTTGGACCCCTGCCCTCATGTGGGAGACCCAGAAGAAGCTCCTGGCTCCTGGTTCCTGGCTCCTAGCTTCTGGTCGGCACAACTCCAGCCATTGAGGCCATCTGGGGAGTCAACCAGCAGATGGAACACTCTCTCTCTCTCTCTCTGCCTTTCCTTCTCTCTGTGTGTAACTGACTTTCAAATAAATAAATCTCAAAAAAAAAAAAAAAGAAAAGAAAAGCCTACACCTAACTATTGCAGATAATACTAAAGGAAGAAAACTTTAAAAAAAAAAAAAGTAAGAAGGCAAGCCCATTGTCAAGATGGGAAGCAGGGTCCATGGGCAGTCTCTGATTCCTTGACAAAGTGTGGCTCTATCATCATCTACTTTTTTGCAGTCTCTGAAAACCTGCCATTCCTAAAATCAAGATAAGTGGGACTCTGAGAGGACAGCTGCCCTTATACCCTTTCCTAAAGGGCAAGACTTGGGATCAGAGAAGATTGTCCTCTTCCACCCACCCACCACTTTGATTTTTGTACACAAAGGCAGGAGAGTCAAACTAATACAACCCTAGTGAGACACAGATTTGATTGATGTTCCTGTTAAGTAAGATCTTTCCGAACTGATAGGGTTATGCAATAAAGCTGAGTTTCGAGCTATCTGGAAAGACAAAAATAGATTGGAGAAATGAAACAACACAAAAATTTAAGCAACTCCTCACCAAGGGGAGAAAAATTTCACCGTATTGGTAATTTGCCTAGATGATGCTAACATTAGATCTCTCAGTTTTAAGCCATCGCACTATAAACAAAAGGCCTTTCAGCAGTAGGCGTCTCTACTGGAACAGAGACAACAGAAAGGCTTAAAGCTTCTGGTTCTCTATGGCAAGCTTTTCGTAAATAAACATGAGACCTGGCTCAAGAGAAAGAGAATGACCTGCTCAGAAGAATGAACAAAAGCAAAAAAAAAGCTCCAAGTGAGACTAACAGGCAGACCACGCATTTGTCCACGTGATGAGGACAGGAAGCCTTGTCTCCCCAACCTACTCTTACTGTGACTCACCCTTCTCTGAAATCCCACAGTTAACACTTCATTCGTGGGTCTTAGAACCCAAAGGACTTTGAGAGAAGTTACTACCATTTGATTACTTTTTTACACTGCTGTGGATGAGTATTTTTTCAGGTCTTTTCTGAAGAGGAAGTTCTAAGAAAGGAGAAAGCATGCTTATCTAGATTCCTGAGGGTTTTGTGATAAAAACAGATAGAAGGAAAACTGTAGACAAATTGCAGACTTCTCAGCTCACTTCCAGCCGGTGCTGTACACTCATAGAATACTAAGGAGAAGAATCTAGGGGACCTGGATGCCAACAGCTTGCTATTGTACAGCTTCTGGAACTTGACTGGCAGAAATCAACTTTCCAAACCTTGATTCCTCGTACAAAGAATTAGAAAAAGTGGCAGAAATATCCACATGAATGTAGCAAATTTAACAGCAAGAGTATTTAAAATGGCCATACTACACTTTAACTTTCAATATGGAAATAAATTAGCAATAAATTATGAAAATCTTTTTTAAAAAAGGGGTTTTTCGTTACACAGATTGAAATTAATAATCTATTTTTAGAGGTCTTCACATAAGAACAAGTTTTCAAATCTTGCCTAGGGCTTCCAAGATCATTGATAAGAAGATCCATTTCACAACTAACGTTTGTGAAAACAACCAATTATATCTTTGAAAATCGAGACACACTTTAAGCAAATATTGCTTACCTTTGCTTATTTAAAAAATTTGACAGCAAGAAGGCAGCAAAATTCTAAATATTAGGGAAGGCAATAAATGAATTGTCAAAACAAGAGAGTCTTGCAGGATTTCTGAATATTTCTTGTAAGTAATATTTGAATCATATTTTATTTTTCATAGAATAAGCCACTTTTCTGATCTTCATGGAATTCCACAAATATTATCTTCTCCCTAGCACACATCTTTGGAGAACTTTTAAAACTAATGTTCGTGAGGAATGCTGCTAGCTAGCAATGCCCAGTAGGTAGGTGCTTACCACCTTTGCCTCGCTTTCTTTCTGGCTGATGATGTCACCCACAGCCTCAGATGAATTCACACCCAGGTTTCATTCTAATTACAATGACAGAGACTTTCTCTAGGCAGTGATATTTCACATTCTGTCTTCCTACCTGAAACAGTTGAAACTATATGCTTTAAAATGTGTCAGGCATCATTAAAATGCTTTAAATATAGTAACTCATTTAATTCCTACAACAACCCCGTGAGGTACAAATTATGTCCACTTCACAAGAAAACTAAGGTGGATACACGGCACACAGCAGAGCTGGGATCCCAACCCAGGCAGTCTGGCTCTGAAGGTCATGCTCTTGATCCTCAACATTCCCTTGCTTCCTAGACCAAGACTGTGTACAGGCCCTTATTTTTGTGAGGTTATCTACACCATTTTCTCTGAAAATGTTGGAAAAAAATTTTAAAGGAAAAAAAAAAGTAGGCGAACCAGAAAACAGTGGTTTCCTAATCTGTAAATGCTGCAGGCCAATGGGAGTTTTAAATGCAATGTTAAATGAGATAAAGAATAAACTAAAAACTCAACATATTTAGATATCTGCATTGTGAACATTTGTTCTTTTTTTTGCTTTATCTTTCAGCTTGACTGGTTTAAATCAATTCCAAGGGCAATGTTTATTCCAGTCCTTTAAATTAGAATGTTAATTAGCCAATCTGGTTATATATTCATTTGAAATCTTTCTGCCTTTTTTGGTGGTTTTAATGTAGTTGTTCAAGTATTTATTTATACCAGTAAAGTTATATTAAAAATTAGACCAAATCAGGTGTATATTAACGACTTCCATCCTAGTAATGTAAATATACATTACATCTTAGTAATATAAATATGAGATAATTATGTGCAAATCAATGAAGAATTGCTTGGGTGAAGGAAAATGTATCCCAGCAGAATTCAAGCAAAATTCATTTAGGGGATTAAAGGTACATTTCAGTCCTTGCTTTTATATGAAATTACATCCTCTACAAGTCCACCCTGGCAAAAATATTAAAGGAGGGGCATGTTTTCAAGCAAAAGCTTGTGCTTCTATTATATGTAAGCCATGATGTTAAGAAGCTGAGATATGACCTAGCCATTAAATGGCTTATAGTCTGGTTGCGAAGCTAATGATATAGATAATTATAGGACAGAGTGGCAAGTGCTGTTAGAGATATATATGGGTTGATATATCAGCAAAGGCCAAAAGCTGAGATACACTCAGGTTCCAACAGGAAATGACATCTGAAGTAGAACTGAAGGCTGAATAGGAGAGTGCCAGGTGAAAGTGGACAGGGGTGGAGAGTAGGGAATGGCATGGGGTGTAGCAATGCAAGCAGATGAATGGCTTGAGTGCAGGCCTGATTTTCAATTTTGGAAATGCAAACAACACAGTCTTGTATTTTGAGCATGGGGGATTGAAAAAGATGAGACAGGATGGATAAGCAGGGCCAAAGCACACAACCTTCAGGAGTCTGCATGCTACTAGGAGGGCAGTCTGAGGCACCAGAGAATGTTAAGTAGGCCAGTGGCATGATCATAGGCAAGATAGAAAAATAACTAATAGGATTATCATGGTAGGCAGGATAATGCTTCTCCCGCCCCCAAAGACGTCTTAATCCTTGGAACCTGTGAATATGTTGGTTTACACAGGAAAGGGGAATAAAGGCTGCGGATAGAATTAAGGTTGCTAATCATCTGGCCTTGAGATGGATACATTAGCATAAATTATTCAGGTGGATCCCTGAAAAAAAGAAAGGGAAAGCAGAGTCAGAGGGTGATATATCTAGGAAGAAGGAATAATTGAGGGATGCAATATTACTGGGGGAAAGGGAGTCACCAACAAATGTGGGCACCCTATAAATGCTGGGAAAGAAGGAAGTAGATTCTTCCTTAGAGCCACCAGAAACAAAAATCCAGCCTTGCTGATGTCTTGGTTTTGACTTTATGAGATCCATGTTTGACCTCTGACCTACAGAAATGTAAAATAATAAATCTGTATTGTGGTAGTGTGTTACAGGAGCCATAGAAAACTAAAACAATTAGGAAACTGTTACAGAAGTAACTTATGGGGGAAATGATGGTAGATAAACAGAAATGATTGAATTTGAGAATTATCTAGGAGACAGAATCAACTTTGATCACCATCTTTACTAGCAACTTCCTGTGTTCTTAACTTCATCATTTAGCTCCATTTGTAACACTTGGAGGTGGGAAATATTTTGCAGGGTTTTATTTCTTTTAATCTTTTTTTCCTAGCAAACTAACAAATTAACATTAACTTTAAAATTTAAATTGGGACCAGGGTTGAGGCTTAATGGGTTAAGCCACTTAAGACACCAGGCATCCACTTCTGATCCAGTTCCCTGCTAAAGCAGTGTCTGGTAATTAGATAGAATGAAAAAGGAGTGAATGCTTCAAAATGGGAAGCAGCCCACACAGCTAACTCATAGAATGACAATTGCTTTAAGTAGCGTTTGGACCTCAGAATCAGCCCTTAAGGCATTCTGGTCTGGCTGAAAAGTTCACAAGAACATTTCAGGCACAGAAAACCAAGAAGCTGTGGAAAAAAAATGTTCTGCATGAAGGAACTGAGTGGGTGAGTCCCCAGTGAAAAGAAGTGGTCATCAAAGAAGGATGTACTTTTCTCTGACGGGAGGAGAGAACTTCCACTTTGCTTATGGCCCTGTCTAAATACTGACAGAGTTTGTGGATACAAAGGCTTCTGTAGCCTAGGCACCTCATGTCATGAGCCTTGGGTGATCACTGACATTATATGTAAGAGTGTTAATTGTTAAATTAACAAGAGTCTCTGTGCACTAACTTCCCAGGCAGGACCTCTGTCCTCAAAAAGTTGTATTATAATTATGTCTAAGGCCAGCGCCACAGCTCACTAGGCTAATCCTCTGCCTTGCGGCGCTGGCACACCGGGTTCTAGTCCCGCTCAGGGTGCCGGATTCTGTCCCGGTTGCCCCTCTTCCAGGCCAGCTCTCTGCTTTGGCCAGGGAGTGCAGTGGAGGATGGCCCAAGTGCTTGGGCCCTGCACCCCATGGGAGACCAGGATAAGTACCTGGCTCCTGCCATCGGTTCAGCACGGTGCGGCGGCCATTGGAGGGTGAACCAACGACAAGGGAAGACCTTTCTCTCTGTCTCTCTCTCACTGTCCACTCTGCCTGTCAAAAAATAAAAAAATAAAAATTAAAAAATTAAAAAAAATTATGTCTAAGTGCTTGCAAAAGATGTATCATTCTTGGTTGCTTCTTTAAAATTAATTAAGTTTATAACAGAAAAGAAGTGAAATTAAAAAGAAAATAAAATATTAAAAAAAAAAGTATAAGATGGTTGAAGTGCCTGGGCCCCTGAACCTGCCTGGGAGACCCAGAAGTTCCTGGCTGTGGCCTGGCACAGCCCCTGCTATTGCAGCCATGAGGGGAGTGAACCTGAAGATGGAAGATATCTCTCTGTCTCTGAAACTCTGCCTTTCAAATAAATTAAATAAATCTTAAAAAATTCAAAATGAGGGGTAGGCTTTTGGCCTAATGCTTACATTCCACATCAGAGTGCTTTGATTTGAGTCCCAGCTCCTTTCCTGGTTTCAACTTTCTGCTGGGGCCAGTGCTGTGGGGTAGCCAGTTGAGCTGACACCTGTGGTACTGGCATCCTATATGGGCACCGGTTTGAGTCCCGGGTGCTCCACTTCCTATCCAACTCTCTGCTGTGGTCTGAGATAGCAGTGGAGGATGGCCAGAGTTCTTGGGCTCCTGCATCCACATGGGAGACCCAGAAGAAGCTCCTGGCTCCTGGCTCCTAGCTTCTGATCACCACAACTCCAGCCATTGAGGCCATGCGGGGAGCGAACCAGCAGATGGATGACTTCTGTCTCACTCTGCCTCTGCCTCTCTGTAACTCTGCCTTTCAAATAAATAAATAAATTTTTAAAACAAACAGACAGACTTCCTGGTAATTTGCACACTGGGAAGCAACAGAGATTTCTCAAGTGGTTGGGTTCCTGCTTCCCACGTGGGAGACCTGGATTGAGTTTTTGGCTCCTGGCTTCAGCCTCGGCCCAGTCTTGCATATTGTGGCCCTTTAGGAGAATGAACCAGTGGGTGGAGGTTCTGCCTCTCTCTACCTTTCAAAAACAAATTAAAATACATGTTACATCATGAATGAACCTTAACGACAGTACACTAAGCAAAATAAGCCATACAAATATTGTATGACTTCACTTCTATGAGGTACCTAGAATAGGCAAATCCATAGAGACAGAAAGTGGAATAGTGGTTACCAGAGCCTGAGTGTTGAGGGTGGAAATAGAGAGGGTATGGAGAGTTAATATTTAATGGTAAAGAGTTTTTGTTTAGAGTGATGAAATATAATAAAAGTAAAAATAAAGCATAGCAATAAATGCAAATTAAATAAATATACTGCCTACTGTTTGTAATATTCAAATAATTAGACTATAATATATTAAAATAATAATATTTTTATTGATCTAGAGTTTTGAAGCATGATTTTGGAAATAAGGTTTCAGAAGTAGCTTGTAATTTTATTCCTATGTTCTAAATATGACTTTCAAGTATAAATCAGTAGCTTTGTAGCAAGAACAGTTCTGACACAATCAAAATGTATAAGTGGTGAAATTAGCATGCTATTATTCTTCTATTCCCCATTTATTTTTTTAAAAAAGTAAGTTACATTGGTCATGGTGTGGTAACTGTGCACACCTTAAATGTGAGGCAACTATGATTTTAAAATTGATTGGTTCTAGGGGCCAGTGCTGTGGCACACTAGGTTAAAGCCCCGGCCTGCAATGCCAGTATCCCATATGGGTGCTGGTTCAAGTCCCAGCTGCTCCAGCCATTGCGGCCAACTGGAGAGTGAACCAGTGGATGGAAGACCTCTCTCTCTGTCTCTATCTCTGCCTCTGCCTCTCTGTAACTCTGCCTTTCAAATAAAAAAAAAATCTTTCTAAAAAACAAAAAAAGATTTCAGTTTCTTGTTTCCCATCTCCCTCATTCAAGTCCAAACTACTGCACTTCTTTCAAAAAATCAGTAGTCATCCAGCTTTATCTACCCCAATAGTTAATAGAAGAGACATCATGAGTTTGAATGTACAAACATAATATTATTTTATAGGTATATTTTGTGAAACACTGTGAGAGATTCTATGGCTTACATTACTGAATCAACCCACACAATAAAATAAGCTGGGCAAACTCAGAAAAAGGGCATGCATCTCTTAGTATTTCCTTTTTTTTTTTTTTTTTTTTTGACAGGCAGAGTGGATAGTGAGAGAGAAAGAGAGAAAGGTCTTCCTTTTGCCGTTGGTTCACCCTCCAATGGCCGCCACAGCTGGCGCGCTGCGGCTGGTGCATCGCGCTGATCCGAAGGCAGGAGCCAGGTGCTTCTCCTGGTCTCCCATGGGGTGCAGGGCCCAAGCACTTGGGCCATCCTCCACTGCACTCCCTGGCCACAGCAGAGAGCTGGCCTGGAAGAGGGGCAACCGGGAAAGAATCCGGCACCCCGACCGGAACTAGAACCCGGTGTGCCGGCGCCGCTAGGGGGAGGATTAGCCTATTGAGCCGCGGCGCCGGCCCAACACATCTTAGTATTTCCTAACTGAACATTCCTGTATATATGCACTCTACCTTCTCCTTCCTGCTTTTCATAGTCAAGATACTGAACAAGACTTTTCTAAACATTGACTTGACAGCCTTTGAAAACTCATCCATTGAAGTTGGGCTTCCACCCCTACGAACTCACTCAAATTGCCACCAATAACTTAGTTACTAAATCCAGCTGTCACTTTCAGCTGGCATTCTATTTGATGTCTCTGCTACTTTTGATTCAGTTAACTACTTCCTCCCTGAAATCCTCAGGGAATTTACGAGTTTGTTGGTGTAGTAAGAAGACACACCCAGGGCAGGCACCTTGAACAGTAGCCAAAGGGTAGTGCCATTTTCCCACGCTGACTATTCCACCAAGTAAGGTATCTGCTTAACTGTTGCACCTACAACTCTGACTCCCTTTTAGTAAGAACCTGGTACCCTCTCTATTTTAAGAGCAAACAACATTCTACTGGCTTCTCATGAACTTCTCCAGGCGTTCATTTCTTAGCTTCTTCAAGTTTTTGTTCTCTATACACAAAGGCAATCTCTTTTGAGTCCTCTTTGTTTGTTTGTTTGTTTTAAAGATGTGTTCATCTATTTTGAAAGTCAGAGAGAGATAGACAAAGAGAGAAAGAGATCTTCCATCCACTGGTTCATTCTCCAGAGTTGAAACCAGGAGCCCAGAGCTTCATCTGAGTCTCCCAGTGAGTGCAGGGGCCCAAGCACTTGGGCCATATTCCATTGCTATCCAAGGTGCATTATCAGGAAGCTGGATAGGAAGTGGAGCACCCAGGCTGGAACCAGGGCCTATATGAGATACTGTGAGAGGCCAGAGCCACGCCATGACAGGCTTCTCACAAGACTAAGGAACTGGCTAGGCCCAGGAGGCTTCCACTGTGATGAAACCTGACACTGGACAGTCCTTGGTCCGGTCTGGCAGGGCCAGGTGGGGGCAACCAATAAGGTGAGCCGGCCTTGGTCCAGCAGGGCCAGGGGAAAGAAGGAATACGAACATAATGCTTGTTTGCCCAGGGACTATAAAAACCCCAGAAACAAAGAGAAGGGGATCTTGGTCTCCCAGTACTGCGCTATACGTGAGGCCAGGCCCCAGCATGCTGGACCTACAAATAAAGTCCCTTTGTTCTTTGCATTTCGGTGAGTCTTGCTGGTTCTTTCTATCTGGGCACAACAATACTGGTGCTATAGGTGGCAGCTTTACCTGCTGCGCCACAAAGCCAACTCCTGTTTTGAGTCCTCTTACTTATCATTGTACACCAGTGTTCATAAATAAATGTCTTAAGGGCCACTTGCATTACAGTTTCTAGAGGTTTCCTCAAAAAGTGCAATTTCCAGCCTTCCCCCCAAACCCACTGAAGCTATACCTTAGAGATAAAAACCAAAAATCTACATTCTGAATCAACAAGTAGAAAATTCTAAAAATTCAATTTGCATAATTACCATTTAACACACTCTTCCTGAGTAATGTGATCCAATCCCCTGGCTTCAGATATTGACTGTGATTTCTAATCTTGCTGTGTCAGATGAGAACATTGCATCCGAATGCTTCACAGACAACTCATCATTTAAAACATCCAAAACTGAATGTATTACATCTGAATCCTGTCAACTTTTTCTCTTATCCCCCCAGTTCTCAAAATGGTTATTCCCCAGGGGCATGAGTGGGGAAAGGGAAGTAGAAGTGCTCCTCAGTCGTTCTCACTTCCTCTCTCAGCACACAGTGAATCCCCGTAGGTCCTCTCTGCTCATGACTCCACTCCTATCAATCACCACCACCAAGTCACTCCACCGAAGTTATTAACTATTGTCTAAAACTTCTTGGCCCCTGAACATCCCACACCCAATCCACTCTCCACGGTGGAAGTCAGATTCAACACTGATGTATCAGTTACTCGAATATATAAGTCTTTCAAAACTTCCCAGTCCCTGACAAATCCTACCTGATGTAATCTGCGCCCATATTATCTCTGCAAATTCACCACATCTTCACGTTAGTACTGTACTGTCCAATATGACAGCCCCGAGTCTCAGGTGACTACTGAGTGCTTGATACGTGGGTCGACTAATTGACATGTGATGTACTTGTGTAAAACACACACTGGATTTCCAAACCCCAGTACAAAAATGTAAAAACATCTAATTAACAGCTTTCCATATTGACTGCATTCTGAGATACAGCTTTAAATATATTGAGCTAGACAAAAAATATATAAATGTCACTTGATTTCTTTTTACTGTCTTAATATAAGTAGTATAATATTAAATATTGTAACAGTTCACATTGAAATCCTGTTAGGCGATGCACTCCAGCATTCTATGATCCAGCCACACTGAAGCATCTGTCACTTCCTCAGAAGCTGGGCTTTCCTTGCTTCCGTGTAAACTTCCTCCTTTCCTGTGCACCCTCTTCCCTTCCTGCTGCTTGTCCTTCAGGGACCACCAGGAGCTTCCTGACCCTTTCCTGCCCAGTCCAGCTCTGGGTAAGTGTCCTGCTGTACACTCGCACATGTCCGTCCTACCTAGCACACGCACTCCTGGTTTACTTATCTACTTTCCCCGAACCAGGACACCTGCTACATTCAGTATCCTCAGCATCTAGCACCTTCCTACTCAGCAGGTACTAAGTAAATGTTACTAGAATGGCGTCCCAGGACTCGAAGCATAAAATGTGGCTGGTAATAGTATATGTGGGAAGAATTATGAATTAATATTTTCTCTTCATTCTTAATCCTTCTATATACTGTCCAACAACACTCCCATCTCTCATTTTCTTTGCTCCCAGTAAAAATTTCAAAGTTCATTGGTTGATTTGATGGAGGAAATGATCACAGAACAAAATAAACATATTTCTCTTCTAGGCATTTTTAAATTGCTTTATGTTAGAAGAGATTCACTGTGAGAAAAATCACTTATTCATCGAAAAACATTTTTATAGCATTTCTGAAGATCAAGTCTTTGCAGGAATTTAATATCAAATAATTTTCTTTATAATCCTGTGTTGGCATTCACAGAAAAGTTTTGAGTACATAAAACAATCTGGCATACTCACATTATAATTAACACTTACCACACTATTCGCAGTTTAAAAAAATTATGTACACCCAATACTGAAGCACAAAGAACAGACAGTAACTATTTTCTTTCCTCTGTCTCATCAGGTATAAATTATCAGTGGCATTCCAGGTGTTCATCCAATTTGATTACTCTAGGGTTTTTAGTTGTGTGTGTGTGTATATATGTGTGTGTGTATGTGTGTGTGTGTGTGTATTTGAAAGGCAGAGTTATAGAGAGGCAAAGAGAGAGAGAGAGAGAGAGATCTTCCATCTGTTGGTTCACTTCCCAAAAAGCCACAGTGGCCAGGGTGGCCCAGTCCAAATCCAGGAGCCAGGAGCTTCTTCCAAGTCTCCCACATGGTATAGGGACCCAAGCACTTGGGCCATCTTCCACTGCTTTCCCAGGCACACCAACAGGGATGTGAATCAGAAGTGTAGCAGATGAGGCTCGAACTGGCATCCATATGGGACTCTGACATTCCAAAGCACTGGCCCCGCCTTTAGGGTTTGTTTTATTTATTTATTCATTCATTCATTCATTCATTCATTTATTGTTAATGGTTTGGGACTTTTCATGGCATAGCCAGAGTTTTCATATATTTGTGGTTTTTTTGAGATTAAAATGCATGAGAATTTATAAAGACAACCATAAAAAAAATCACTTTTTTTTTTTTTTTGACAGGCAGAGTGGACAGTGAGAGAGAGAGACAGAGATAAAGGTCTTCCTTTTTCCGTTGGTTCACCCCCCCAAAGTGGCCACTACGACCGGCAAGGTGCGGCCAGCGCGCTGTGCTGATCCGAAGCCAGGAGCCAAGTGCTTCCTCCTGGTCTCCCATGCGGGTGCAAGGCCCAAGGACCTGGGCCATCCTCCACTGCACTCCTGGGCCACAAAAAAAAAATAATAATAATAAAATAAAATAAAAAATAATCACCTTTTTAAAGAAAGATGTATTCATTTATTTGAAAGGCAGAGTGACAAGGAGAGAAGGAGACACAGAAAGAAGTGAGAGATATCTTCTATGTACTTGCTCACTTCCAAATGGTTGCAACAGCTGGAGTTGGGCCAGGCTGAAGCCAGGAACCAAGAATTTCATCTGAGTCTCCTACATGGGTGGTAGGGAATCAAATAGTTGAGTCACCATCTGCTGCTTCCCAGGCACATTAAGCTAGATCAGAACCACAGTATCTGGGACTCAGACTGGTACTCCAATACAGAATATGGGAGTCCCAAGCAAGGGCTTAACCCCTCGGGGCCACAATGACCACCTCAAGCCTCACCTTGATATGGGTGCTACTTAATTATCTTTCTGCTTCCACTGTTCACCATTTATTTACTTCTCACCACACTGCTGTGTCTGTGTTCACCATTCTGTTGAAATAACTGGCTCAAAAATCATCACTGAGGCAAGCATTTAGCCTAGCACTTGAGATGGTTAAGATTCCCACATCCCATATTGGAGTCTCCAGGTCCAGTTTCCAGCTCTAGCTCCTAATTCCAGCTTCCTGTTACACAGACTCTGGGTGGCAGTGGTGACGGCTCTAGTAATTAGGTTTCTGTCACTCACGTGGGAGACCTGGATTGAGTTTTCTGGTTCCCTACTCCAGGCCCATAGGGAGTGAAACAGAGAATGGGAGCCCTGTCTATCTGTCCATCTCCCTTTCCTTTTTGCTTTTAAATAAAAACATTAAATTGATGAAAGAAATTGAAGACTTAAGTGGAAAGTAGAGCCTGTGTTATGGATCAGACAGATTAATATTTTTTTTTAAAAGTCAGTGTTAAGGGCTGGCACTGTGGTGTAGCAGGTAAAGTTGCTGCCTGCAGTGCCAGCATCCCATATGGGCGCCAGTTTGACACCTGGCTGCTCCACTTCTGATCCAGCTCTCTGCTATGGCCTGGGAAAGCAGTGGAAAATGCTCCAAGTCCTTGGGCCCCTGCATCTGCATGGGAGACCTGGAAGAATCTCCTGGCTTCAGATTGGCACAGCTCCAGCCGTTGTGGCCAATTGGGGAGTGAACCAGCAGATGGAAGACCTCTCTCCCTGCCTCTCCTTCTCTCTCTATGTAATTCTGATTTTCAAATAAATAAATAATATTTTGAGAAAATGAATAAGCTTTGAGCTTTAGTTAATAAAAGTATATCAGTATTGGCTCATAAGTGTAACAAATATCTCATGTAATATGGTGATAATGGAAACTGGATGTGAAGATATATAGGAACTCACTTTACTAACTGCAATTTTTCTATAAATCTTATTTATTATAAAGTTTTTTTAGTCATCACTAAGTTCATCATTACCAAATCTTACTGAATTTTCACCATCTCCTTCCGACACTGTCCTGCACTTCCAACACTGGGGAACACTTCCTACACTGCTCTCCTTTTGGCATCACCTTCTCTTTCTGCCTACTACTCCTGTCCAGTCTACAATACCAAATTTCATTTCTTCCCATCTCTTAAGTGATATTTTCTTACTTTCTTTGAATTCTTTATCGTACCTCTTACATTATTGAGGGAAAGAAATCTCACTAACTCCTACAGTTTCAACTATGACCCTATGTTCAAAATTCCAAATCTGTACTCTAAGCCCAATCTCTTTTTTAAGGGTCATATCATATTTCCAACTACCTAATGTACATCTCTACCTACATAGACATACCATCCAGGATAATAAATTCAACTGGCCAAAGGAGAAACCCCTAATCCTGTGGCTCTTATTATCGCCTCCTTCATGGACAACAGTGAGCACTACAATTTCCCCAGTCGCCCAATAGGATCCTTGCATAAACTCATGACTGCTTCCTTTACCACCATCATTCTCTCTGACCTGCTGTTCCCTTGATTGTACTGAATTGTCTTAAGTAATTACCAGTCCATTATTTGAAATAGTCTTGGTTGACTTGTGGAGCCTGGAGATGAGCTCAAGTACAGCTGCAACCTACAGTCCTGACACAGGACACAGACATGGGAAGGCATCATTTTACATTCCCTGGGAAAGAAACAAAATAGCCTCAGCTCGGCGCAAAGACCACCTTTGCTGTTGGGGGCCAGACCAGAGACTTCAGCTCACAACTCAAACAACTGCACAAAGGATGCTGTGATTAAGATAAATAATTAAAGCACCTCCCCATGCACCACAAAAATGCTCAAAACAAAGGCTGGCATTATGGTGTAGCAGGTAAAGCCACTGCACGTGACACCAGCATCCCTGATGGGTGCCAGTTCAATTCCTGGTTGATGCAGCTCCCTGTTAATGGCATGGAAAAAGCAACAGAAGATGGCCCAAGAGTTTGGACCCCTACACCCACATGGGAGATCAGGATGAAGCTTCTGGCTCCTGGCTATGGCCTGCTCTGGCCCTGGCCATTGTGACCATCTAGGGAGTGAACCAGTAGATGGAAAATATCCCTCCCTTTCTTTCTCTCTCTCTGCCTCTCTCCCTCTCTTCTTCTCTCCCTCTCTTCCTTTCTCTCTAACTCTGACTTCAAATGTATAAATAAATCTTCAAAAAAAAAAAAAACACCCAGTCAAAACATGAAGCATCATATGAATGGCTGGCAGCGAAGAACACACAGATCATTCGCGCGTTTTAGTGCCATGGCTTTCATTTATGCTAAACCACTTGCAGAGCTATCGCCATTGCTGCTTCTGCACAGTTATAAGATGAAATGATGCTAATCCTACGTGAAAACTCCCTGAAAGGATCTCAGGAATCCCAAGTTCCATAAACCACTGCTGACTCCAATCAATGTGGTGTTCCAGTTAGTTCTGGAACAGAAAACCTGGCCAATAGGCCAAAGGGGCCTCTAGGAAAGGCTCTTTCTTTTAACAAGATCCGTGGAAGCAGAACGGTCTTTGTTCTGCCTCTGGACTTTCTTATCTCCAGGGGAAGCCTAGAAATAACCAGCCCAAGAAGACACACAGCACACTGAATTTCAGGAAATCTTAAGATGGAAAACATCTGAACAGACTGATGCCAGTGTTGAATCCCTGAGTTACTCAACCCTGCAACAGCTCTATCTCTTTCTCTAGAATTCTTGTTATGGAGGTAATTTTCCCCCTTGTTAAGTGATTTTCAGATGAGTTTCTGTTTCTTAAAGTTAAAAGCATCTTTACTTTTAGATATTCTTACACTTTCCTCAATCTATCACTATTCACAATATCCTAGGTGTCTTACCAGAGTTTGGTACAATCCAAGCTCCCTAAAATGAGCAGGAAAGATAAAAGGATAACGAGCCATTTAACAAGGTGCAATGCCCAGAAGGTGGAACACCGAGTTGAATAACTAGAACAGGTGGCTTACATGGAGGCAAATCTAATAAAAGAGACAAAATTAAATTTTAATAAAATCATAATGAGAACGCTTAAGGGATGAGAATATAACACCAAAAATTGGGGGACTAAAAATGTTATTCCTCAGTTATAGAGTAATCAGGATCAGAAAGTAACCAGGTGTTCAGGGGCAAAAGCCTTGGAATATATCTAAGTGTCAAGAAATCAAAGCCCAGATTATATTGTAGAGCAACAGAAAAGGATTCATTAGTCTGCACTAAGACAACTAATGGAGATGTGATCTCATCAGTAGGGGCAGTAACAAAGCATTTGTGAGTTGTCTGGTTACAGAAAGAGTAAAACAGGCCTTTTTATACTTACATGTGGGTTTGATGATGTCTAATGCAATTGTTTTTTAACCTTTAAATATGCTGTGAGATTCAGAAGAGAATATGCCTACTTCAAAGAAGTAGAAGAGAAAAAACTTGACTAGCAGATAGAAATTATGTTTTTTTTAAGGCCTCCTATGCACTTCCTCTCTGTGTATCTGTGGAGAAGCAGAAGTGGGTCACAGCTATTTGTGCCTTTTAAGATTCTGGTGCCTGTCTCTCGAAGGAGAATCCAGTTCTCTGTAGAGAGAACGGTTTTAGGGACATAACAATCTCTATCTGTAAAAGTCAACTTTCAGCTCCTCTAACCAATAATGATTCTAAAACTGAATGACAAAGACATGTTTTAAGCTCACACATCATCACTGGATCACTTACATATTTATGCTGTCCACGGACACAGCAGGAGAACATAAACAACCTTCTTGATAGTCTAATAGGTTTGAAGTGGAGTTGCAGGCTTTGGGTGCTGGCAGCCATTATGGGAGAAAAGAGAGTTATGAAAAGCAGAGAAAGTATGGGAGATTATGCCTGTGAGGAGCCTTTTCAGAGCTCTGGAATGAGCAAATGTTACCACATCAAAATTTATTGCTGTACAGGTTTCGAAATACAGAAGAGCTGTCTCTTTATCACAAGATGAAGAGATCAACTTCTCAGTTAGAAATGGGTCTAGATTGTAAGAGGAATGAGTGAAACCCTGAAGCTTAATTCACGTTTAGCAGATAGAGTACTACAATTATTTAAACGAAAGTGGAATGAGGGCTGGGGACCCACCATTCTTTGTGTGAGTATTTGATATTACTGCTCAAAATTCAAGTTCATGGAAAAAGCTTTGACAGAACTACAAAGCTGTAAACTTCTTTGGGAGTAGCTTCTCTCAGTTAAAAAATGTGATGAAATTCCTCTCCTTTAATATCAAAACAAATATAGATCTCTGAAAACTTTGAACAGAGAGCCTTGGCAATGAAGATTATGTTACCCAAATTAAGACTTACAGCCATGATATAATGGAGCAGCTCCAGTAATTGTGCTTTATAAAGATAAATAAATCATCTTTTATTAGTAGTAATGGTGCATTTATTGAAGTTTTCCATCCTGTGTCATAAATATAATCTAGTTGTTTTGTCCTTTATAGTTTTGTAACAATGATTGCTATAGCCATAAATGTTTATAATGCTTTCTGCCTTAGAATAGAGTCAAATTCATCTTGTGGTGAAGGCAATACTTTCCCCACATCTCTGTTGCAAATGGACATAGATATTACACACTGGTAAATACTCTTAATCACAAATTGAGATTGCTGTCAGGGTCATTTTCTGGAAATAACTTCAAAGCCCTATCAAGAATTAATATACTTCCATTCAATAATGTGTTCTTTGAAATATTGTAAACAGAAAATAAGGTAGGTTATCACAAATTTAAGTAAATTGTGGTTAAATAAAATTTCATTTAATAATTTGGTCTCATTTTTTAAAACATTCTTTAAACCTTGAAGTAATGTATTTCAAATGTACTGGAAAACTTAAGGTTTTGCTTATTTATTTATTTATTTATTTGAAAGGCAGAGTAACACTCTTCAAATGGCCCTAACTGCAATAGATGGTCAGGTCAATGCCAGAAGACATGAACTCCATGCAGGTCTCCTATGTGATTATAAGAACTCCCTCCGGTACTTGAGTTATCAGCTACTGCAGCCTCCTAGGGGCATTAGCAGGAAGTTGGAACTCAAACCAGACACTGTGGTATACCACAATGCTCACCCTGGGATACTTTTCTTTTTTTAAGTAGATACACAGCTTGGAGCTAAGGTATCTTTGGTGTTTTTAAATTAGAGAGTCAATCTGACTTTTTAAAAACAAAATTGCTCCTCCCTTATCATATTTTATTTATTTTTTATTTATTTGAGAGACAGAACTACAGTGAGAGAGAGAAAGAAAGACAAAACCAGAGAGTTACTATCTGCTTGTTCACTCACCAAATTCCTGTATTAGCCAGGCTGGGCGAGGCCAAAGCTCAAAGCAAGGAACCCAATCCAGCTCTATCACACGGGTGCCAGGAATCCAATTACATGAGTCATCACTGGCTACCTCTGAGAGTTCACATCAACAGGAACCTGGGCACTCTGGTATGAGACGTGGGCATCAAAGCAGTGTCTCATTTTCCCAGCCTAGATTTGACACTTTGAACATAAATAACAAGTGAATTGACTACTTCAATTCTTCCTGCAATATCATGGACATTTTTCTTCTTCAAATTATCTCTTATGCTTTGGTGCCAAAGGGAAAAATGAGCTTTGAGTTACTGATAGCCTTAATAGCCATTAGAAAAGGGATTTGTACAATTTGGGACATGCTCAATCGGACTTGCCCCAAATGGTGGAGTTAGAAATGTGCCAGGGGATTCCAATACAATCCCATCAAGGTTGCATGTACTAATGCCATCTCACTAGTCCAAGTGATCAATTTCAGTTCACAATTGATCACACTGATAGGTCTAAGAATCAAGGGGATCACACAAACAAGACTAGTGTCTGCTAATACTAACTGATAGAATCAAAAAGAGAGAATGATCCAGCATGGGAAACAGGATACACAGCAGACTCATAGAATGGCAGATGTCCTAAACAGCACTCTGGCCTCAGAATCAGCCCTTAAGGCATTCAGCTCTGGCTGAAGAGCCCATGAGAGTATTTTAGGCATGGAAAGCCAAGACACTCTGGCAAAAAAAAAAAAAAAAAAAAAAAAACCACAAACCCTAAATGAAAGATCTCTGTGAGTGAGATCCCAGTAGAAAGAACGGGCCATCAAAGAAGGAGGTACCTTTCTCTGAAGGGAGGAGAGAACTCCCACTTTGACTATGACCTTGTCTGAATAAGATCAGAGTCAGAGAACTCAAAAGGCTTCCATAGCCTTGGCAACTCATAACTAGAGCCTAGGGAGATTTCTGACGCCATAAACAAGAGTGTCTATTTGTTAAGTCAACAAGAGGGTCACTGTGTACTTACTCCTCATGTGGGATCTCTGTCCTTAATGTGTTGTCCAATGTGAATTAATGCTACAACTAGTACTGAAACAGTATTTTACACTTTATGTTCGGTGTGGGTGCAAACTGATGAAATCTTTACTTAATATATACTAAATCGATCTTCTGTATATAAAGATAATTGAAAATGAATCTTGATGTGAATGGAATGGGAGAGGGAGCAGGAGATGGGAAGGGTGCAGGTGGGAGGGAAGTTATGGGGGGGAAAAGCCATTGTAATCCATAAACTGTACTTTGGAAATTATATTTACTAAATAAAAGTTTTTAAAAAAGGGGGGATTTTACTGAGTCGTTTGTAGTAGTGCAATAAACTTGCCATGATACACATTGGGGTATGTTCAGTCTGTGGCTTGTAACTCTGGTTGTATTCAGACATAGTTAATGAGTTTTTATTCTCTGGTGCTATTGCAGTAATCCTAGGGAAAGATGCTAGTGTAAAAGCAGTGTTGAGCAGAACAGAAAAACTTGAAATGTATTTTGAAGGTAGAATTGACAAGATGTGGCTAGAGACTATATAAGAATGTGGTTTTAGATTATATGGATTGGGGGTCAGTACTGTGACGCAGTGGGTTAAAGCCCTGGCCTGAAGCGCTGGCAACCAATATGGGTGCCAGTTCTAATCCTGGCTGCTCCTTTTCTGATTCAGCTCTCTGCTATGGCCTGGGATAGCAGTAGAAGATGGCCCAAGTGCTTGGGCCCCTGCACCCATATGGGAGACCCAGAAGAAGCTCCTGGCTCCTGGCTTCAGATCGGCACAGCTCCAACCATGGCAGCCATCTGGGAAGTGAACCAGCAGATGGAAGACCTCTCTCTCTGTCTCTACCTCTTTCTCTGTAACTCTGTCTTTCAAATAAAAAAAAAAAAGATTATATGGATGAGGTTTTACTAAAAGGGAGAATACTGGAGAAGGGGCACGTCTTGAGATGGAGCTGGAAGATTAGATGGAATAGTTTGGAGAATTTCAAGTTTTAATTGCATAAGACACCTCAGTGGAGAGGCCAAGTAGGTAATGAAATATCCAGGTCAGGCACCCCAAAAAAGTTTGAGTTAGATAATAAATATTGAGGCTGTCAGCATAATATTTGAAATCACAGAACCAGATAAAATTGTCTAAGAATAATTGCATAGGAAGTACTGAAGGACCAGGATCTCTGTCTAGAAACTTAATGATTTTTCTTACTTGGTTTTCACTAGGGTAATTGCTCTTACTTTTAGGTCTCTGCTTAATTTTTACTTTTGTCAAAAGAATTTTCCTGACCTCTTAATCTGAGTCAAGGAGTAGTTCCCACACTTCAAATTCTCATTCTTTTTCTTCAACATGCTTTTTCACAGTTTGCAATTAATTATTTGTGGTCACTTGTTTTATATTTGTTTTTCCACTAGAATTTCATGAGGGCAGAGACGTTTTATTACAATCTGTATCCTCAGTGCCAGCACAGTGCTAGGCACATAATAAATACTGAGTACTGAGTGATAAATTAAGTGTATGTGTACACTGGTTGATGTAACATGAGCCTACTAGGGTGATTACAGCAATTTAACAATTATTAATAAGTGTAACAGTTTAACATGTCAACCAGTTATCATTACATGGGAATTATATATAGCACAGGACTCAAGCATTTTAGTTTACCTTTTCACTCCATGGAGAGTCTGTGATGTATGAATGTCTGTGGAGAATTGTATTTGTTCAAAGTACAGACAATTCATTAACCTTACAAGTGTTCTGTGATGGGTGGAAGGGAGGGAAGGAGAGGGAGGGAGAGAGAAAGGGATTATCATTATTTTCTTAGAATTGTAACTATGATAAAAATTTTTAAAAATAAAAATTTTAAAAAACCAAATGCAAATTGAAATGACACTGAGGTAACATTTCACTCCCATCATGTTGCTAAATAAAAAAATTCAGCCTTATAAAACCAGAAAAAAAAAATTATTTTCTCATAAGCTCCCAATATCTCCTTCATGGTTCTCTTATGTACTATGAATAGTGCTGAATGTTTACTACTTCAATGTATGCTTTAATTATAATATTAAAACATTTACTTAGATGTTTCAATTTCAATTTTGACAAACCAGGTAGAAATGATATTGATTTTGATGAGCCTACTCAAAGTGCCTATCTGTATAAATGTATTCTAATGTCTCTTTATAGAGATAATTGTTCCACAAAGGACTTCATAAATTATTCACACAGAAGTGTGAACCTGTTTGATATCAACAGAGATAAGCTCCCATATTTGGAACTCCTATGCTTTTCCAGTGGTTTTTTGTTGGCTATCAAATATTTAGAGATTCTCCAAGTGGCATCTGACCACTCAGTATACTATGTACATACGTATATCTTCATCCCCTAAGATTCATCTGTCTTGTGTCCAATTCCTCCCTAGTCTCATTTCCTTTTGTATAAGGAAATATCTAGCTGTGGGTTAACAAGAAATTATTCTAAGAAATATGCATAGCATGTTAGAACCAGTAGGTCATTAAAAGTTTCTCTTCCTCATTTTTCAGTTATTCAGCTAATTATATTATCGTTTTGGTTATGTTAATTTGGGTCATATAATTGTCTTCATGGTGTATTGTTAATGGTGAGAAGCTGGTGCTGCTCAAATCACCTCATCAGCCCTCTGGTAGGCAGAGTGGTATAAATTTGACACTTAAATGAGCGTCTGTCTTCATAGTTTACTCTGTTTCAAAATGAAAAATGGGCAGCTATTAAGGTTGTAGTTGTTTCGCTTAAACAACTAAGGTATGAGTGAGTCACTGAAGGGGGTTGTTTTGTTTGAATCCAGATTTCTAGATCTACCGTTTCAAAATGTTTTGAGAGATGGTGCAGGACTAAACTCTTCAGACCAATCATGAAAAAAATGGAATTTATACATGTCCCTGGCTAAAAATTCTTGATCTAGATCATTTCTTGGGTAATAGTGATCCCTTCATTTAATAGAGAAAAGTTATGTATGATGAAAAGTAGTATTATAAAATATAACATTAAGGCAAATCTTTGAGCTGTTGAAAATTTACTGGTGCATCACCATGAATATATTTTCTCCAAGAGTCACAGATTAATGCTTTGAGATTAAAAACAGCCAAGGGATATAGGAAGACATTTATGTGAAAGGAAAGAAACTGTTATCTCCAGGCTATGACTATTTATCAATTTTCTTGCTAATAAAACTTGCCAGCCAGTTTGTGGGTCTGGGACACATATAAGTAACTCTAGAAAAATCATATCTTTTGGGGAAATTTGCACAGGGAAATTATTAGCCATGGGTAATATTTTACCTGACATCCTCATCACTCTCATCTGCACCTTGCAGAGTTTCTCCATTGGGCTCTAAGTATAGCCCATGCTCTGCCACAGGAATTCGTAAAGTCTCTCCTAAAATCTAGGGTTCCAGTTTGCTTTTTCAAAGAGAGCTTTTCTATTTTCATTTCCACAGAACTGTTTGACTTTTAAAAACCATAGTATATAGATTAATAATGCATATATTGCAACCATGAAAAAAGTACCTGTATATTTTTCTTTTATTCTCTTATTTTGTAGATGAATACGGGGCATTACTCAAAGCTTTGAGAACAAAGCCATCAAGAAAGAAGAGGTAAATCAAAAAGTAGTCCTACCATACTGCTATAGTCACCACATCAAAACAGAATTGGGGCGGGGGGAGTAGTTCTGTGGCATAGCAGGCTGTGCTTCCACCTGTTCCACCAGCATCCCGTATGGGCACTGGTCTATTTCCTGGCTGCTTCTCTTCTGATCCAGCTCTCTGTGAATGGCCTGGGAATACAGTGGAAGATGGCCCAAGTGCTTGGGCCCCTGCACCCTTACAGAAGACCTTGAAAAAGCTCCTGGCTACTGGTTTTGGATTGGTCCAGCTCCAGCTGTAGCGGCCACTTGGAGAATGAACCAGTGGATAGAAGACCTCTCTCTCTCTCTCTGTCTCTCCCTCTCTCTCTCTGTAACTTTGACTCTCAAATAAATTAATTAAAAGAAAAGAAAAGAGAATTGAGTTCATTGCTTCTGGGGCCCTGAACCTGAGTAAGACCTTATCTCAAGGGGAGTCTGACCAATTTTAAGGTTTCTGATCACAAGGCTGTTATCTCCAAGAGGGGAGAAAACAGAGAGAGGACAGAACAGAAGAAAATCTTGAGCCTTTTAGTTTCTCCCAGATTAGGAAGGCAAGGGAGGACCTCATTTAGAAGGTCCTCAGGGGGCAGATGTTTGGAATAGCACTTGACACTGCTTGGGGGCCAGTGTTGTGGTGTAGTAGCTAAAGCCACTGCCTCCCATTTGGGTGCCAGTTCATGTCCTGGCTGTTCCGCTTTTGATCCCGCTCCCTGCTAATGTGCCTGGGAGGCAGATGATAGCCAAAGTACTTGGGTTCCTGGCACCCTTGATAGAAACCTGAATGGAGGCCAGCGCTGCGGCTCAATAGGCTACCTGCGGCGCCGGCACACTGGGTTCTAGTCCCGGTAGGGGCGCCCGGATTCTTTCTCGGGTGCCCCTCTTCCAGGCCAGCTCTCTGCTGTGGCCCGGGAGTGCAGTGGAGGATGGCCCAAGTGCTTGGGCCCTGCACCCGCATGGGAGACCGGGAGAAGCACCTGGCTCCTGCCTTCGGATCAGCGCGGTGCGCCAGCAGCAGCACGCCAGCAGCAGCACACCGGCCGTGGCGGCCATTGGAGGGTGAACCAACAGCAAAGGAACACCTTTCTCTCTCTCTCTCTCTCTCTCTCTCTCTGTCCATTCTACCTGTCAAGAAAGAAAGAAAGAAAGAAAGAAAGAAAGAAAGAAAGAAAGAAAGAAAGAAAGAAAGAAAGAAAGAAAGAAAGAAAGAAAGAGAGAGAGAGAGAGAAAGAAAGAGAGAAAGAAAGAGAAAGAGAGAAAGAAAGAGAAAGAGAGAAAGAAAGAGAGAAAGAAAGAAAGAGAGAAAGAAAGAAAGAAAGAAAGAAAGAAAGAAAGAAAGAAAGAAAGAGAGAAAGAAAGAAAGAGAGAAAGAAAGAAATAGAGAAAGAGAAACCTGAATGGAGTTCCTGACTCCTGGCTTCAGCTTGGCCCAGCCCTTGCTGTTGTGGGCATTTGGGGATTGAACCCGGAGGGTGGGAGGTCTCTCTTTCTGTCTCTTTTCTCTCTTTGTCACTCTGACTTTCAAATTAACAAACACAAATAAATAAATACTAAAACTAAGGGGCCGGCACTATGGCGTAGCCATTAAAACCACTGCCTGCAGCATCGGCATCCCATGTGGGGGCTGGAGCGAGTGCCGACTGCTCCACTTCTGATCCAGCTCTCTGCTATGGCCTGGGAAAGCAGTAGAAGACTGCACAAGCACCTGGATGGGAGACCCCAAAGAAATCCCTGGCTCTTGGCTTTGGATTGGCCCAGCTCTGGCTGTTGTGGCCATTTGGGGAGTGAACCAGTGGATGGAAAGCCATCTCTCTCTCTCTCTCTCTCTCTCTGCTTCTCTGAAACTCTGCCTTTCAAATAAATAAATAATTTAAAAAAAAAAAAACAACTAAATAAACAAATACAAGGTCATTAATGCAATTCTAAATTTGACCCTTAAAATGGAAGTATTAATATTTAAATATTATAAATTACACTTGGGAAATCATATTATTGACAGAATAACACTCAAATCAATCATTTTCTAATGATCAACCTAGGAAATATGCAAGGCGCTTTATGAATATTTACCTGTTAACTCTTCATAAATACCCTGTAAGTTAAGGAGAACTTCACAAATTAAAAATTGCTTTTCAAATAGTTAAGTAATTCCTCTACTTAGTAAATGCTGCTGCTGAGATTCAAACTCGATTTATCTGGTTGCAAATGTATTCCCTTTTCACTATAACCCATTCCTTCTTGCTATCGTGATCATCATTTACCTTGTTAGGAAATGAGTGATTTTTTAGAATTTACCCTTTTCGGTTCAAACATCCCTATATTCCCAGAAGTGTTTCTGGTGAAGCAGACCCACTGAAGTAAACATTTTTGGTCCGAGGCCAAGGATTACTAGCAGTTAAATGACAACACCAGCACTGTTAGTAGTCAGCCCTGCCTTCTAGGTGTAAGTAAAGGTATTTTTTTAAGGGCAGAGAGTTTCAAGAGAACTCAAGTAAATGTTCATAAAGCACTTAGCATATTTCCTAGGTTAATCATTGAAATTTTGATTTTAGCTGATTATTCAATTGGGGAAAAAAAAAAAAAAAAAAACACAGACTGGTGTTGTGGCACCTCTTCCGCTCTCCAAATCTCATCAATTCAGCCTTTAACATCTGTCTTTCCAGGAAAGAGACAGGTTTTCAAGAAGGTGGGCTATACTGCACTGAGCACGGTTGCTTGGTACCTGATTCAGAGCAATACTCAACACACTTTAATGGGATCAAGTCCTTTCTTCTGTTTTGCTAACCCCATATCCCTGGCACCTAAAATAATGTCTCAAACACAGTGTTTGAAAAGTATTTATTGAATTAATGAGTGGTTCTGGAATCGACAGTCACAGTGGAGATGATCTGTTAGAACAGGGATTCTGGGGCTGGCGCTGTGGCGCAGCGGGTTAACGCCCTGGCCTGAAGTGCTGGCATCCCATGTGAGCATCGGTTCGAGACCAGGCTGCTCCACTTCCTGTCCAGCTCTCTGCTAAGGCCTGGGAAAGCAGTAGAAGATGGCCCAAGTCCTTGGGCCCCTGCACCCATGTGGGAGACCTGGAAGAAGCTCCTGCCTCCTGGCTCCTGGCTTCGGATCGGCGCAGCTCTGGCCATTGAGGCCATCTGGGGAGTGAAGCATCAGATATGGAAGACCTCTCCCTCTCTCTCTCTGCCTCTCTTCTCTATGTGTTAACTCTGACTTTCAAATAAATAAATAAATCTTAAAAAAAAAAAAAAAGGGGATCTTAAAGCAGTGAGCAGTGTAAGATTTGTGGTGAGTTTTCGCTGCCATGGATCAGGAACTTCAATCTATAAGCAGAGAGCCGGCTGATGAGAAGGTTTTCTGTGTAGCTCTCCATACTTTAAAGATTCATAGACAGAAGGTTTCATAACCTCAGATACCCCACAGAATACCTGAACCCTGGCATTCTGGTAGAGGGTGTGGGCATCCCTAGCAGCCAGCATTTTAACTGCTGTGCCAAATGCCTGCCTCTCTCCAGGATTTTAATATCTAAAGCTGGAGTCCAAACTGGGACATAACAATGCTAGGACTGGCAGGTGGAGACTAATGGTAAATTATTATTGTAAGATGATCTCATGCTTCCTATGCCAGTTTTTGTAGACTTGCGTGAGCTTTTTTTTTCTTTTCTTTTTTTTAATTGCATGCTTTATATGTAAGTTCCTACTTTCCCACATGGCTTAAGCAGTCATCCTTTATATTAGGAATTCATGATTCCACTTGTCATTCTCTAGTTTCTGTATATAAAATTCTTTTTTATTAAGTACAGCATTCTGTGGACCAACACTAAATCTTCTCTTTATTTCTAAACACATCATAGTGTCATAGTAGTGCTAAGTAAATGATGCAATCCAAATATGGAATTGAGATCCAAAATCTAAAACCAAATTCATTCTCTCCATTGTCATCTCCTCATTTCCAAATTTGTTTCTATAGTAACCCATATCAAAATTATATTTATAATATATAAGAAACAATACAAATAAGAAAATTACCAACAATTTAATATTAAGAATGAGCAAAGAATTTGAAAACATTTTACATAGCACTTAAACATAATAAGAGATGTTTAATTTCACTTGTAGTAAAAGAAATCCAAATTAAAACTATAAGATATCTTTTCTTTTACCTAATAGATCTGAAGAACATTCAAAATGTTAATAACATGCTATTGAGCCTATAGGAAAAAAGGGCTCATATTTCTGGCAGTACTGTGCAATGATGCAATATTAGTGGAAGGCAATTTAGTAATATCTCTCAAAATTACAAATGGATATACTCATGACTTAGCAATTTATCTTCTGAAAAATTATCTTGCAGACAAATTTTCATATGTGGCAAATGTCTAAAGTATAAGATAACTCACTGTGGTATTGCTTGCAATATCAAAATATTGGAAGCACCCTAACTACTGGGGACATA
Organism: Oryctolagus cuniculus; assembly: GCF_964237555.1. Taxonomy (NCBI): domain Eukaryota; kingdom Metazoa; phylum Chordata; class Mammalia; order Lagomorpha; family Leporidae; genus Oryctolagus; species Oryctolagus cuniculus. The sequence continues at coordinate 44,710,712 of NC_091434.1, forward strand.
CCACCAGTGAACACATCCATACAGGAAAATAATTTGCAGCAAGCTTTAAAACAAAAATATTAATGAAAAATAAGGAAGGTCTTCAATGAATGACAAGAAATAAAACATGAATGGTTAAGGAGGAAAGTGCAGTTCAAAGGTGTTTAGTATGTATTTGCTTGAACGTGTTTAAGAAGACTCTGAAAGGGTATACGAGAAACTTAAAATTAATGTTGACACTTTTCTGGGGATCTGGATAGACTGAGGTTAGGAAATTTTTGAGTGAAAAAAATTTGTTTTAAAAATCATGCAAATGCAGTCCTAATTAAAAATTTTAGACAAGAAATAAGAAAATATTTTTAGTTTGTGTTTCCAAGGATTATAATATTCTCTAAGATTAATGCATAATTTTCAAAGTCAAATTGTAACCAGTCAATGCAATCAAATCTGCCAGTCTTAATTCCAAATGCTCTGACATATCAACCCTGCAGCTCCGGCTTCAATCGAATTTACTGGTATCACTATTTGATTTTGGAGTAAGGGGGTTCAGTCAGTGTCATTACTATTAACTGAGTTTATTCTACTTTCCAAGGTACTCTGAAACATCTTTCAACCTAAATCCCCTTGATTAAGCTCAGTCACAACACCCTTCCACTTCAGTGCCTGGCTCCTTCCCAACGCCGGCTTGTGCATTTAGCTTTCTCCCCCTGGGCTGACTCTCATCCTCCTTTCCCACATCCACCTAGAGCCATGTGCATCAGATCTCAATCATTTCCTGAAAGAGATTCTCCTTCCCATCTGGAAAAGTTCAGGCGTCCTAATGTCATGGTCGAAACCTTACACTCATTTTTGTGAACCCCTTGTGGATCCTGGGCTCCCTTGTCTGAATGTGAAGCCCCTCCAGGCAGGAAGAGAAGGCTGCCCCGCCTGACACAGGTACTCAACGGGAACCTCTCTGAATGCATGCAAAAGGCACTGAAGTGGGAAACCACCCGGGGAAGATGAAAGCGGTGACACAATCTTTGCCGTTAGGTACTTTATTCACGCCAGAGAGGATAGGATAAACACACATAATTATAAAGCAGAAGGTGGTCACTGCCCTAGGAGTTGCAAATGAAGTTGTTTAGGATTCAGAGCAAGGTGACTGCTAGGAGTTTATGCAAATATAAAATGTATTCTCTATCTGAAAATGCAACAGTAGTTGCAAAGGGGTTGTGGAAGACTACTGTGATCTCCTCAAGGAAGGGCAGGGGACTTACTTTAGAAAATCGCATAGGCAAGTGATGCATCTAACTGAAGGGACTGCTGCATAGAAACAGGTAAATGAGATCTAGAGGTTCTTAAACTTGACTGCACATGCTCCGTGGAGACTGGGAAATCCCCTGTGCTCGGCCAGTTCAAACAGAATCCTGGGAGGTGGACCAGAGTGGGGGTGGAACCTAAGCATCTGAACGTTTTACAAACTGCTCAGTTGATTCTGATGTGAACCCTCAGCATCCTCCTCTCCCAGAGACTTGTGAAGAACTCTGAGTTCCAGGCCCCTCTGGACCTGCCACGTTGCTGTGTCTCCAGTGATTCTTGCGTCCGCCACAAAGTTTGAGAAGTCCTTCTCTGGACAACATTATCTTCCTCATTACCCAGTGTCCAGTGTTTCCACAAGGGGATGCAGACCCTATGGTTGTGGATATCCTACTTTTTACATTGATACCACTGGCAACAACACGAACCACAGGAGTCTGGTGCACATCTTCCAAAGACTGAGGTCTGCCACTTTGATAGAGAAGGAGTGGTGAATTAGCTTAGATTGTTCCAACACACTTTTTTTTTTTTAACATGGATTTTTTTTTTATATTTACTTAATAATTTCTTTGGTCAGTTAAAGCGTCCCTACTGACAATATTTTGTTTCAAAGTGCGGTACAGCCCACTGTCTCATTGAAGCTGGTAGGGATTGGAGCACTACTAGCTTAGCAACTGTTCCCCACACCTCTCTTACACAAAATTTACAGGGTATATTAGCCACAAAGCTATAAAGGTTTGGAAAGCTTGGTGTGCGAGCATAAAGTTGATGCTTAATTTTGGCAACATTAGATCACTCAATATTTTTCAAGCCACAGTTATCATTGCAATACAAACAAAAAAGAAAAAGTTGCTTCCTCATGATCTGATTGGAGATATAATTAGCATGAAGGAAACCACTGCAGACTCTTATCCAACAAATACTTATCAAGCTCCTACCATGTCTCAGACGCTATTCCAAGTCCTTTAACGTCATGTCTTGTGTTGTCGTGGACTTTATCTTTATCCCTGGCCTGCCAGCCTCCAGGAAAATTGATGTCATTGCTCACAGAATGAATGACCTCACAAAACAAAAGTGTGGATGACTCAGAGCATCATTCCCTCCAACTAGAGACACTCAGCAGAGAAGTAGCTTTGTGTTTGCATACGAGCACTGAGGTTGGGAACAGAACAAAGTAGGGAAGAAACAAGTGAAAACAGACCACACAACGGTCTACTTTCTCCCTCTCTCTTCTGCTAAGTTGGCAGATAGTTACAAAATTTAAAATGACAACACCAGGATGTGACTTTCAAGGCGTAATAAATACTAGCAATCATTTACTCTTGCATCCATAACCCCTTTATGATCATTTTTTTAAACTTATGCCCTTGTTTTGTTCTTTAAATTTCTGTACTAGGTAATAATTTTATCTACTCTTGCTGAAATATTATAAAATCACATCTGTGGATAAATACCACTTATTAATTGCAAATAAAAAAGTAATCTAAATATTTAATCTGTTGAATTTCCAAATCATTAAAGTATGCATAACTATTTATGAAAAACACCACATTTTTTTAACAATCTATAACAGCAAAAACCAAAAACTTCACAAAAGGTGTTTCTTTAAGAAATTTGATGGTAGTTCTAAAAAGAAAATTCCAAACACTTTCAAAACTTTACATGATCTAGGACTATAACCCCAGAGAATAGCAATACAATTCCTTTGTGATTTTATAATCATGCACTTATTTGTTTTGCTACAAAGCTTACAGTTTTTTAAAGCATAGTAACAAAAGAAAAGAGAAATAATGTAGCGTATTTGACAGACAAGGTCCACAAACATGACAAAAAGAACAAGAATCCTTGTGAGTTAAACAGAAAGAAAAAATATCACTATCATCAAGGAGGAAGACAGGCACCCCTGAGCGCCGTGAGTTAGGGAGAAACGCGGGTGGGAGAAGAGGGTACCAGGGGGGACAATATTGCTTACGGCCCCAAGAAACAGAACTTCGATTTATAGAACAGATCAATCCACTTACAGGACGTGCTTAACTTCACCTGTTGGGAGGTAAGTTCAGTCTCTCTCCCCTTCTTTGAATGAATGGGAAGCCTTGAGGCTCACCCTCGGCCTCCCACCATAGGAATGCGTGCTATCTAGAGAGTTGTTTTGAAACCCACAGTACTTAAAGGAGCTGTATCAACAGGTTTTTCCTTCTCTCAACACAGAGCCAATTGTAAATGTTGAATGAGAACCTTGAACAAGTTAAACACCATCATGGGAATTCAAAACCAGCTCTAGCAAGGGTTGGTCTTTTTTTTCACCCCCAATAGAATCCCAACTCACATTTTTATCACCTTAGCCTCTTTTGGGGCACAGGATCAAAGAGCTATTTCCTGAGAGTGTAATACAAAGTATGTGTTAGGGAAACCCTGCAAGTTGGCCTTGGGATTCCATCAGGATGGAGAACTCACATTTTTCCTAGATGGAGCAGCTAAAGTTTGTCAAAACCACTCAGGACATGAAAAAAGGGGACCCGGCATTGTGGCATAGCCATATGGGCTTGGATTCAAGTCCTGGCTGCTCCACTTCTATTCCAGCTCTCTGCTAATATGCCTGGGAAAGCAGCAGAGGACAGCCCAAATGCTTGGGTTCCTGCACCCACATAGAAGACCTAGAAGAAGCTTCTGACTCTTGGCTTTAGGCTGGTCCAGCCCTGGCTGTTGTGGCCATTTGGGGAGTCAATCAGCAAATGAAAGTCCTCCCTCTGTCTCTCCCTGTCTCTCTGTAACTTTGCCTATCAAATACATAAAATAATTCTTAAAAAAAAAAAGGAGACAAAAAGTGTAATTCAAGCAGTGTAATAAACTCAACCTACATATATATATACATACATATATATACATGTATATATATATGTATATACATGTATGTATGTCGGTTGGAGTTTATTACATTATTTGAATATATATATATATATATATATGCATTTCTATGGCCACCACCCTCCAACACAAATATTTATCTTTTGTCTCTCAACTTCAGAGTTTCCATTGTCTTTCCCAGCATGCGGTTGATGAAGCAAAATACTCACCATAGAAACTTCACTCATCCAGCCCTAACTGCTGATGGAAAAGTCACAGACAAATTCTAATTATATTTTAAGTCTAATTATATTTTAAACTTCTACTTTTAACTTCAAAAAGCTGGAAATTGAGAAGTAATTTCTATTTTTTTCTTAGATGAATTTTTCTTGGTTGAAGAGTTCATGTCCACAACATGGCTTGCCATGTTTGCACAGTGATTTCTCACTACTTTTATACCATTTGCAAATGGCTGCTTTTAAGAGGTTCTCTGGCTAGGGGCTGGCGCTGTGGCATAGTGGGTAAAGCTGCTGCCTGCATTGCTGGCATCTCATATGGGTGCCAGTTCGAGTCCTGGCTGTTCCACTTCCAGATCCAGCTCTCTGCTATGGCCTGGGAAAGCAGTAGAAGATGGTTCAAGTCCTTGGGCCCCTGCACTCACTTGGGAGACCTGGAAAAAGCTCCTGGCTTCAGATTAGCACAGTTCCATCCATTGTGGCCATCTGGGGAGTGAACCAGTGCATGGAAGACCTCTCTTTCTCTGTCTCTCTCTGTCTAAGCTTCTGCCTCTGTGTAACTCTGCCTTTCAAATAAATAAGTAAATCTTAAAAAAAAAAAAAAAAAAAAAAGAGGTTCTCTGGCTTGACATAAATAAGACTAAAATAAAAATAAGCCAATGAACACAATAATCTTCATAATAGAAATTAAATTTCTGTAATAAAAAATAAACTGTTGTGAGCAAATAACTTGCTAGTTATTATCACTGATAGTGTTCCAATTTACTTATGTATTTATTCAAGAAGGAGAGCACGAGAGAAGGAGAGAGAGAAAGAGAGAGCAAGCATGCTAGCTCACTCCCTAAATGGCTGCTGGTTCTTTCCTCAAATGCCAGCAATTCCCCAGGCCAGAAAGCAGGAACTCACCGAGGTTGGAGACAGGAACTCAATCCAGATCTCCCACATGAGTGGCAGTAACCATCACTACTGCCTCCCAGGGTCTGCATTAGCAGGCAGTGGAAACTAGGAGTGGGAGTCCAGTAATCAACACAAGCACTGTGATATGGGCCGAGTCTTAACTGCTAGGCCAGACAACTGCTCCACAATCATCAATTATTTTAATGAACCAGTTTCCTAGATGATCCATACATGAACACTATAAAAGTATAGGCATAAGTAAAAATTAATTTACTAATGTGGAAGATTTTAGAGTTTAGAGAAACAAACTTGAATGCCTAATGACTTTCTACATTTGAGAAAGCAAAATAAAGTAACAACAAAAAGCAAAAAAAGTTAGGGGAAGTGGAATAAGGAATCAACAACTAACAGTAACGGCAATGGTTTGTAACAGTGCATAAACCACAGCAAAAACTTAAAGATACCTTTTATTATTTTCCTCAGCCTCCCCCAGGAATTGTTCTTTAAAAAAAAAAAAAGAAAGAAAACCCTTTTTTAGGAACACTTAGAGTTGACCAAACTGCCTTGTGAACTTGGCCCGGCACTTGACACTGTGATTTTACTCTTTCTTAAAGGAATATTACAAAGCTCTGTGAATAATTTCCAAAGGGCATGGAGTGCTTCCAAAAATGAAGTAAAGAAGTCTGTAATTATGTAAGCATTACTTATTTTGCCATTGCAAATTAAGATGATCAGATATCTCTATAAAATGGGAATTATAAGTTTAAGATTTTATGCTAACATGCCTATACATTTTCTTTCCCACCTTCCCTCCCTTTCCTTCTTCTTCTTCTTCTTCTTTTTTTTTTTTTTTTTAATGTTCCGTGTGACAAAGGGTTTTAATCTTTCTTTGAATTCTGGTGCCAAAATAATCAGGAGAACCAACATAGAGCAAAATGAGCTGTATATAAAACATTTGAGAATTCTATCCATCAGGAAGTCTACAAGGGGAGGGTGTGAAAAAAATTAAGAATCCATAGGGGAGATGTTAAAGACAGCTTTACTTAGAATAGTCAAATAGAGAACACAGCACAAACCTTTGTAAACAGAAGGAAATGTGGTGTATTCATGCCATAGAATGTGGCATGAATGTGGACTTAATTTTGATCAAAATACATCAAACATGAAAAAGAACATCATCTATGGCTCCACTTATTGAAGTTCAAAGTCAGGCAAAGCATTGACCAGGGTGGGGTTATTGATTGGGAAGGGGCATCAGAGATCGTCTGTGGGCTGCAAAGATCCTAGATCTGGATGTGAGTATCAATTTGCAAAAATTCACTGACCTATTTGCTTAAGATCTGTGCACTTAACTGCATGCTTGTTATTCTGGAATTAAAATGGTTGATAATGCCAGCGCCATGACTCAATAGGCTAATCCTCCGCCTTGCGGAGCCGGCACACCTGGTTCTAGTCCCAGTCGGGGCGCCAGATTCTGTCCCGGTTGCCCCTCTTCCAGGCCAGCTCTCTGCCATGGCCCGGGAGTGCAGTGGAGGATGGCCCAAGTGCCTGGGCCCTGCACCCGCATGGGAGACCAGGAAAAGCACCTGGCTCCTGGCTTTGGATCAGCGCGATGCGCCAGCCGCAGCGGCCATTGGAGAGTGAACCAATGGCAAAAAGGAAGACCTTTCTCTCTGTCTCTCTCTTTCACTGTCCACTCTGCCTGTCAAAAAAAAAAAAAAAAAAAAAAGGTTGATAATGGATTTAAAAGGACATTCACAGCTGAGGGGGGAAATGAGAATTAGAAAGTCACCACCAAAATGCCAATGGGTTCAATAAAATTGAAAAAATAGAAAAATAACCCCTTACTCTGATGCTCAAAGAAAGACTAACCTGCTTTTGTTTCCTCTCTCATTAGGCATGGAACATGAGGAGAGGGGAGTAAAGAACTATAAAGACCTCCAAAAACTCTAGCTGGTTTGTAGGGACGCAGTTACATTGTGACTCTCTTAGAGATACCCTTTTGTCTCCTCCAAGGTTGCAGGGGTTACCCTGATTCTGTTTTGAGGGAGATTATTTCAAACAGAATTCAAGTGTGGCCTCAGGTTTACTTTCCATATTGTTCAACAGGATGGGAAAGGAGGGAAGCCAGGGAGTAGAAGTACTGTCCAGGACTTTCCTTTGTTCTCTCTGGGAAAAACCAATGAATGGATCAGCTAGAATGGCAACAGAGGATGAGGAATCTCAGTATTTATTTCTAGTGAAACTCTTTTGATATAATTTATGTGTCTTTTTTCAAGACGTCTAGCAAAACAAATCTCAATCTTAGCCACTGTTCTTTCTTTCCAGGCTTCTTAGGGACTCCATGAACTCCTTCCTCCTGTTCTCTCTCTGCATAGGCCCCAGATCCTGAGTGCTCCTGGGAGGTCATTTCCAACAACAACAGAGGCTGAGACTGGTGATGAACATGTTGCAGAAGTTCGGTTTGGCCCTTGACGTTCATGCTGTGGTATTTCCCCCTACTTTGTGTCTGTATTTGAAGCCACTATTGCTGCCCCCTCACCATACTAAGTATGGCCAATCACAATCCAGCTGCATTTATGAAATAGATTTAGAAATCCTAGACCAAAATCAATGGATACAATTATGGAAAATCCTAAACCTGAGCATTTCATCTAAATAATGCATTAGGGGCCTGCGTTTTGCCACAACAGATTAAGCCATCCTTAACATTAGTATTCTATGCTGGAGTTCCAGTTAGAGTCTTGGCTGCTTTGCTTCCAATATAGTTTCTGTTAATGTGTGTGGGAAGGCAGCAGAATATGGCCCAAGTGCTTGGGTCCAGCCACCCATGTGGGAGACCAAGATGGAGTTCCTGGTTCCTAGCTTAGGCCTGGCCCATCCCAGCTGTTGCAGGCATTTGGGGAGTGAACCAACAGATGGAAGATTCTCTCTTCTCTCTCTGTCTCTCACTGTCACTCTGCCTTTCAAATAAATAGCTAAATCCTTAAAAAATAAAATAATGTATATGGGGCAAGAGCACTAAACATTTAGGATCTATCTGTTAGGTGTTTCATTTATGTCACCACACTTAACCCTCATAACATCTCTATGAGTTAGTTATAAATGAAACTTAGCATCTTCAATTTATAACTGAAAATCTCACATTTCAAGGAGCAAAAGTATTAAGTATGCACCAAAAAGGTCCAAACTCAGGTCTATCTAAAACTCCAAAAGCATTTTTCTCACTGTTGCTCAGGTGAAATGCTTACTCAACCCCTTCAGAGTTAAATTGCTTTTTGTCATAAGCAGAATATAAATGGTAAATTATATTAGCTAAAATAGATGGTGATCTCTTAAAGGACAAAAGCCAACACTCTACTTTTTGTGTGACATAGACTATGTTATGTGCATATATTGTATCTTAAGTGCACACTTCAAATAGATCGTGTAACTGGGAGGCATTTAGTGCAGTTAAGGCACTGATGGGGTTTCGGGCTGCTTCTGATCAAGCTTTCTGCTAATGAGTGTAACCTAGGAGGTAGTAGATGATAGCTCAAGTACTTGGGCCACTGCCCACTCTAGGAGACCCAGATTGGGTTCCTGGCTGTTGCAGGCATTTGGAGAGTGAACCAGCAGATGGAAGAATCCCTTCCTTCCTTCCTCCCTCCCTCCCTCTCTTACTCCCTTCCTCCCTCCCTCCTTCCCTCCCTCTCTTCGTTCCTTCCTTCCTCTTCTTCTTTTTTAAAGATTTATTTATTTATTTGAGAGGCAGAGAAGTCTTCCATCCACTTGGTTCACTTCCCAAATGGCCACAATGGCCGGAGCTGGGCTGATCTGAAGCCAGGAGCCAGGAGCTTCATCCTGGTCTCCCACATATGTTCAGTGGGCCATCTTCCACCTCTTTCCTAGGATACCAGCAGGGAGCTGGATCAGAAGTACAGCAGCTGGGACTCGAACCTGCATTCATATGAGATGCTGGCACTGCAGGCAGAAGCTAAATTTACTATGCCACAGTGCCAGTCCTTCTCTGTCTTTCAAATACAATGAAAAGAAATAAATACAAAAAATGAATTTTTAAAAGAAAAATAGATGTACATGAGGTAAATGTTCATATTTTAATAAATTACACACAGCACAAAGTATGTGAGCATCTACTTATTACTGCAGAAAAAAATTTAATCCTTCAATATAATATGGTAAAATGAAATGAGTGAAAAGGATGGTTAAAATGGCAAATGGTGATATAACTAAAAGAAAAAAAAGCTAGGTACCGATTTATATTTGGTTGTCTCTTTTTTTTTAAGATTTGTTTATTTATTTGAAAGGCAGAGTTACAGAGAAGCAGAGGCACACACACACACACAGAGAGAGAGAGAGAGAGAGAGAAAGAGAGGTCTTCCATCTGCTGGTTCACTCCCCAAATAGCACAACTGGCAGAGCTGGGCTGATCCAAAGCCAGGAGCCAGGAGCTTCTGGTTCTCCCATGCAGGTGCAGGGGCCCAAGGACTGGGCCCATCTTCTACTGCTTTCCCAGGCCATAGCAGAGAGCTGGATCAGAAGAGGAGCACCTGGGACTCAAACAGGGGCCTGGGATGTCAGCACTGGAGGCAGTTGCTTCACTAACTACGCCACAGTATCGGCCCTAGTATATTTGGTTATCTTTAACTTATAGGCAAATTGGCCAGTATTTCTGTTGTTCCATAAATAACAACAGCAATAACAACAAGTATAAAGTCTTTCATGGCACAACTGACCCTAAATATGGAATCCCTTCAAAGAAAAGAACATGCAAATACAAGATGCTTTGCTTATACAAAGTGAAACCTAAATGAGCAGACTAAAATCCAACTATGAAGGGCAGGCACTGTGCTGTAGCAGATAAAGCCACCACCTGCAGTGCTGGCATCCCTTATGGGCACCGGTTCTAGTCCCAGCTGCTCCTCTTCCAATCCAGCTCTCTGCTATGGCCTGGGAAAGTAGTAGAAGATGGCCCAAGTGCTTGGGCCCCTGCACCAGCATGGGAGACCCAGAAAAAGCTCCAGGCTCGTGGCTTCAAATTGGCTCAGCTCTGGCCATTGTGACCATTTGGGGAGTGAACCAGTGGATAGAATATCTCTCTGTCTTTATAACTCTGCCTTTCTAAATAAATAAGTAAATAAATCTTAAAAAAAAAATCCAACTATGATAGTTGGATTACACTCCGATGATTAGTTATTTATACCCAAAGAATCCAAAAGCTAACTGAAGCTTTCCTGGGCTTCCTTCCTGTTTCAATCTAGCTTCTCTGTGGAAGAAAAGCTCAGAGAAAGATTTAAATTCTTAATGCCTTATTTTGTGATGTAAATGATAGCTTAATACTAGTTTATATACTTTTAAATGAAGCTGGAATTTGTTACTGAAAGAGTTGTATCTGGGCCTTGAGTTTCTGTATCACTAAGGCTTCTTCGCCGTTAAGCCAAGCAGAATTATGCTATTTTCTTCTTATTTTAAGATTGTGAGTTTGCCTCGCATTGGGTAATTCAGAATTCAAAGTTTTATCATTGAATAAAAGGGTGTCTGTCAATAGAAACTCATCAGCTTTCAGACAGAATTATTCAGGTTTTCAGTTTTGTAGTTGTATTTCTGCTTCAGAATTATCTAACCCCACTCCTAAGTAATCAGCTAATGCCCATTGACTATAATCATATCTAGTTATGTTCAAGTTTGAGGTTATGATAAAAAAAAAAAAAACTAGCATTTTTTTCTTACAATTTTTGTCTCCTTTATTTTGTCCATGGCAGTTTGTACAGTAGGCAATCTTGAAATTTTATTAATGTGTACCTACTCACTGTACATTTTTTCCTCCATTATTCCAAAATGTTTACTCTCACTGTTTAGTTTTGTGATTCTCATTTCAAAATCTGTTAGAATGGCTATTTCCTACGTTGGAATGGCTCATTTTGTGGAGGGCAAACATTTCTCCAATCACTTTGAGTCATTCTTTAGAACAATCTCCAGTTGACTCCCATATACAATCCCTGGTTCACGTCATAGGTTTTAACCAATCTGTTTTAGCACAAACATTTCCTTCCTGTTCCTGCTTCTCCACTATTAATGCTTCCCATGGTCTCAGCATTCCTTCAATTTTAATTCACCTTTTTTCATTCCTTTGTAGGAACTGACATTATGTCTTCTTTTTTGGTATCCACTTCATTCTAATTTAAGGTCTCTAAAGTTGTCACTTTGAATCCCCTAGTGATGCCAATTCATTAATACAAAAAAAAAAAAAAAAGGTTTTGAATGGCACACTCCCCAATGTGATATTTTGGGGAAGGGGTGTGTAGGGGGGATCATTTCTAGCTTTCATTGCACTGATCCCTGTGTGATTGAAGAAACTCTTCTCCAAAAGTGAAATAGTAAAAGATCTTTGAGAAACAGCATATACTTAGCTAAGCAACTCTACCATTTACCAAATGTTAAATAAACAAAACTTACCCTTTAAAGAAGATTTCAATAGATGATTTGGAAGTTTTACCTCTTTACTTCAGTTCAAACTCAGGTAACAAAGATTGAAGCTTCTTGGGTCCAGGGGCTGTGGAGACCAAGAGCAGAAGGATAAGGCAAGTCCCTACTACTAAATTTGCATTCCTTTAGGTCAGCTGAAGTGCTGGGCTTACAAACAGCCAGCTTTATATAAGGTGTTTTCCTTGAAGGGAGTGTAGTAACTGTTTTCCCCAGCCAGTGAGGATATAAGTCCCCTCCAACTCCCCACCCTCCCTTAAACCTTCAGGCTGTTCTCCAACTCTTCTTTTTGTTGGATAACCCTTGGGGGGTTTATATCCGACTTCCATATTTAATGCATTTTAATTCAGCCTTGTAATGATCTCCATATATGCATTCATGAGCTCATCTTCCCCTTAGGACTAACACAGGTAGCAGAGATTAAACTGGCATACTTTACTACTTCCTGGCAATTGCAAATCTGACTTCATGAATACCTTTATTTCTGCACTTGCATCCAGGAGTTTCAGACAATGTGATTACTTGATTAAATAAATAAAGCAAGGTCTTTTGGATTCACTAGCACACACGTATTCTGGCTTTTCTGCTTCTTTACATGGCCTACCTCCAGAAAATTTTTTCTTGTTCTGAGTGAGTCCTTTGAAATCTTGCAAGGTTTGCATAATTTCAGATAGCGTGCACTATACCCCTACCCTGAGTACAATATTTTCTGTATAGTTTGTCTACCTTATTGGTAGACATTTTGCATTCAAATAGAAAATAAAGTATTTTCCCATCCATTACTTTCTTTTGGCAAGAAAAGTGGGATGGGGGGCAGGAGTTGTAATAGTTTAAGCCATTGTCTACAATGCTGACATCCCATATGAGTGCTGGTTCCCATCCCACCTGCTCCACTTCTGATCTAGCTCCCTCCTAATGAGCCTGGGAAAGCAACAGAAGATGGCTCAAATATTTGGGCACTTGCCACTCACGTAGGAGATCTAGATGAAGCTCCTGGCTCCTTGCTTCAGTCTGGGCCAGCCTGGGCTTTTGTGGCCATTTGGGGAGTAAACCAGCGGACTGATGATTGAATTCTCTCACTGCCTCTCCCTCTCTCTAGCTCTGCTTTTTAAATAAATAAAATACATCTTAAAAAAAAAAAAAGTGGGATAGAAGAGAATGAGTGGGAGAGAAGTAATGACCCAAACAGAAATCAGTAAAACCTGATGCCAACTTGTGCTGCCTTCAAGGTCTGGAGAGATTGTTCATTGAAATGTTAGTGGAGACAGTGCTGTGGCAAAGCTGGTAAATCCGCCACCTACAATGCCAGCATCCTGTATGGGTGCTGGTTCGTGTCCTGGCTGCTCCACTTCCGATCCAGCTCTCTGCTATGGCCTGGGAAAGCAGCAGAAGATGGCCCAAGTCCTTGGATCTCTGCATCCGCATGGGAGACCAGAAAAAGCTCTTGGCTTCTGGCTTCTGATCTGCCCAGCTCCCACCATTGCAGCCATTTGGGGAGTGAACCAGCAGATAGAATCTCTCTCTCTCTCTCTCTCTCTCTCTCTCTCTCTTTCTGACTCAGCCTCTCTATAACTCAGCCCTTCAAATAAATAAATATTTTTTAAAAATAAATTTAATTCAATAGCAAGAAAACAAATAACCCAATGGAAAAAAAATGGGCCAATGACATAAATAGACATTTCTCAAAGGAAGGCATACGAATGACCAACAGGTGCATGAAGCAATACTCATCATCACTAATCCTCAGGGAATTAAATGAAAACCACAATGATATTATCTGTTCATACCTGTTAGAAAGGCTATTATCAAAAAGACAAAAGATAAAAAGGGGCTGGGGCTGTGGCATAGCGGGTTAAGCTGCCGCCTGCAGTGCAGGCATACCATACAGGTGCCAGTCCCAGCGGCTGAATTTCCAATCCAGCTCTCTGCTATGGCCTGGGAAAGCAATAGAAAAAAAAAAAAAGGGTCCAAGTGCTTGGGCCCCTGCACCCATGTGGGAGACCTGGAAGAAGCTCCTGGATCCTGGCTTCGGATCAGTGCAGCTCCGCCCATTGTGGCCATTAGGGGAGTGAACCAATGGATGGAAGACTCTCTCTCCCCCCCCCCCCTTCCCTCTCCCTCTTTGTAACTCTGCCTTTCAAATAAATAAATAAATCTTAGGAAAAAAAAGATAGTGCGTGTTGGCCAGAGTATAGAATAAAGGGAACCCTCATACACTGATGACCAAAATATAAATTAGTATTGCCATTGAGAAAAAGAGTATAGACGTTCTTTAGACATCTAAAAATAGAACTACCATGATCCAGAAATTGCACTTCTGGGTACACATCCAGAGAAATTCAATCAGTCTGCTGAAGAGATGTTTGCCTCCTCATTTCACCATGCACGCAGCACAATAGCCAAGATATGCAATCAGCCTAAGTGTTCATCACCAGGTAAATGGATTCACAAAACATGGCGTATACTCATATATGCAATGGAATACCAGTCAGTCTTAAAAAGGAAACACTGTTAGTTATGAAAACATCAACGAGACTTGAGAACATTTTGCTAGGTGAAATAAGCCAGGCACAAAATGTCAAATACAGCACAATCTCACTCAAGAATGTCAAATTCATATGAAGTAGAAAAGTGGTTGCCAGGAGCTGAAGGAAAAAAAAAGTCTAGGGAAGGGGGGGGGGACACCTAGCAAAGGGCTAAAGTTTCAGATGCTCCAGAGGAATAAACTGTAGTCATTTACTGCATGGAATAGTGGCTGACTATAATAAATAATAACACTCTGTATACTTCAAAATTCATAAAATGATAGGTTTTTAAATATTTTCACCACAAAAACCTAAGCATATGAGGTGATAGATTTGTTAACAGAATTTAATCATGTTACAATACACACAAAAATTAAAACATCACATTTTACTCCATAAATACATGTCAGTTAAAAATAAAGAAAAAAATGTTTTAAAAGATTCATTTATTTTTTTTGAGAGGAAGAGTTACCGACTGAGAGAGGGAGAGACAGAGAGAGAAAAAGAGAGGATATCATCCACTGGATCACTCCCCAAATGGCCACAATGGCTGGAGCTGAGCCCTTCCGAAGCCAGGAGCCAGGAGCCAGGAGCCTGGTCTCTCACATAGGTACAGGGGCCCAGGGACCTCTTTGTCTCTCAATAAATACATATTTAAATATTTAAAATAAAAGAAAAAGCTATAATCCATTTTGGATAAATTGGAATGCTATATAATTACCATGATATTCTACCTACCAACTAATTAAATAGCCTAGATGTGTATGTAATTGGTTGTGAAAAAGCTTTTTTGATCATTTGGGATGAGAAAATTTAGTAAATATTTCTAATTGTATGTTCACAATGATTATCCTTTTTTTCTGGGACTTATCGACATTCCCAAACTGCCAATTGAGCCACCCCTACAGTAGTTTCAAAACCTAAAGGTCGAGGCCGGCACCGTGGGCTCACGGCATCCCATGTGGGCACCGGGTTCTAGTCCAGTTTGCTCTTCTTCCAGTCCAGCTCTTTGCTGTGGCCCAGGAAGGCAGTGGTGGATAGCCCAAGTGCTTGGGCCCTGCACCCACATGGGAGACCAGGAGGAGGCACCTGGCTCCTGGCTTTGGATTGGCGTAGCTCCAGCCATAGCGGCCATTTGGGGGGTGACCCAACAGAAGAAGTAAGACCTTTCTCTCTGTCTCTCACTGTCTAGCTCTATCTGTCAAATAAAAAAACAAAAACAAACAAACAAACAAAAAACCTAAAGGTAAAGAAAGTTGCCATTATAAGAGGTCATTAAAATTGGGGGTGGGGGGAGTCACACCAGAGCTATCCTTGAGTTAAACTCTGAATTATAAAAAGCTCCCCTACTTGAAAGATTAATCTTTGTTCCTTTTGAGCTATTGAACCAGACCACCACATATACCTTGCTAAGAGTATGGAACAGCCTACATCTGGCCCAGGGCTGTGGTCACTATGCATTAAATTGCTCTCCGCCCTTTATGTGGGAGAGAGCACCACTAAAGGAAGCAAAATGAGATCATGGATATGGAAGCCAGAATTTACTGGATTAGGACATAGGTGGAGCTGCCAATCCTCCACGGTTCAGGAAGAGCCGGTGTAGCTTGGACCATCAGAGCCAGGCTCAGCAAGTTTGTAATGGGCATTTGCATTTTGCATCTCTTGCCCCCTATCACTGTGTGGAAGGTGAAGGCAATATATCTTGGTTGAGAAAGCATTAATTGTGATCAGGCAGATCTGGCTTGAGTCCTAGCATTGCCATTTATTATGTCAGTTTACCTAACTACATACACCCCCATACCCTCCAAGTCTCAGTTTCCTTATTTGTAAAATAGGATGATAATTATACCTGTTTCATAGGTGCCTGTTGTGCAGGTTGGATGACATAATGGATGTCAACAAAGCACTTAGCACAGGTCCTGGCATTCTCAGTGGATGTGAGCTGAACTCAATGAAACATCATTGCACAGCCTCAACTGTCTGGAAAAAAGTGAGAGAGTTGAGGATGCCCATGTAGTCTGGAGCCCTCTGAAGTTGGGTTGCTGTGCTCTTCTGTCTTCTTGTGATTTCAGATCCCCATTCTATGATTCATCCTTGTCATGGCCAGAGGATGCCAAAGACATTTCTTCATTCAACAAGTGTTTAAGAAGTGCCAACTCCACCAAGTAGTTAGCTGTGTTAGCACACAGCATACTTGGTATCACACAGAGAGAGTCGAAAAGATAGTCAATCAATAATCAACATACAAATACAGTAATTATAACTTGTCAGAATGAAAAAAACTGCAGTATTCCTGTCTAGATGAGTTGTGAGGGGGAAACATCTATGAGAAGGGGAAGCTTAAAATCAGACATCAAAGATAAGAAAGAGCAGATTCTCCCTCTAGTAATCACCAGCCTCATCTGCCCTGTGACCTCCCTGTCATTAGGGCTATCACTCTCCTGAGGGCCCATCAGGAGACATCCAGGATGGACTATTTCCTTGCATTGAGTGACCCAAGGGCCATGGTCATAGATGTAGTCATGAGGCAGCCCCATGTGCACTTGTGAAGGCTGTTACTACTTTAGTACCCCAGAAAAAGCAGGTGCCCTGGTGGGAGGCTGTACTGGGACCCTTCAAAGAGTCCAAGGAGGATGTAATTAAAAGATATGTTAGGGGCTGGTGCTGTGGCGTAGTTGTGCTAATCCTACACCTGTGGTGCCAGCATCCCATATGGACACTGGTTCATGTCCTGGCTGCTCCTCTTCCAATCTAGCTCTCTGCTATGGCCTAGGAAAGCAGTAGGAGATGGTCCTAGTGCTTGGGCCCCTGCACCCGAGTGGGAGATCTGGAAGAAGTTCCTGGCTCCTGGCTTCGGATCTGCCCATCTCTGGCCATTGTGGTCATTTAGAAAGTGAACCAGCGGATAGAAGACCTTTCTCTCTGTCTCTCCCTCTCTGTGTCTGTAGTTGTACCTCTTAAATAAGTAAACTTTAAAAATCTTTTAAAAAAATATATGTTAACACTTTTGGTGCAAAAAATGTTGAAATCCATGCATATATGGTGTCTTCAACAAGTTCATGAAAAATGTATCTTATGAATCCATTATGCATGGATTTAAAAAAATTTTTTTGCAACAAAATAAACTCATAATTTTGGTGCGGGCATTTGGACCAGCACTTAAAACACCACTTGGGATGCCCACATCCCTTATGTGAGTGCTTGGTTTCAAGTTCTGGCTTGGCTGTTGATTCCAGCTTCTTTGTTAATGGGCACCCTGGAAGGCAGCCAGTGATGGCTCAAGTACTTGGGTCCCTGCCACCTACTTGGGAGACCTGGAGTTTCCAGCTCATGGCTCTGGCCAGACCCAGCTCTGACTGTTGTAAGCATCTGGGGTATGAACCAGCAGATGGGAGATCTTTCCCTCTGTGTCTCCCTAATAAATAAAATAAATAAGTGAAATTTTTTTTAAAAAACAAACTCATGTTTTTAATAGAATTTTCCATGAGCCTTTTAAACAAGGTACTCTATTTGATAGAAAGGGTGGGGAGGGGGGAGGGAGAGAGAAAGTACTCCTATCTGCTGGTTCATTCCCCAAATGCTGACAACGGCTGGTACTGGGCAAAGTAGAAACTGGGAGCCTGAAACTTAATCCAAGTCTCATGAATAGGTAGCAGGAAACCAACTACTTGTGTCATTACTGTTATCTCTTGTAGTCTGCATTAGCAGGAGGCTGGAATCAGGATCCAGAGCTGGGATTTGAACTCAGATATGCCAATGTAGGACATAGGCATCCTAACTGACATCTTCACCAGATAGCCCAAATGCTGGTCTTTCCCATGAACTTTTAAAAGCACCTTTGTATCCACCTTTTTGTGAGAATGTGGGCCTTTTTCTACTTCACATACATAGAATTGGACAGTAGCCCTGGGTCCTTCACAATCAAATCACACTCAGAAGCCAGTAAAATTGACCCCCCCCCCTTTATTTACTTTAACTAATTTACTTTCACTTTCATTGGAAGACAGAAAGATTGAATGAAACAGAGACGGAACAAGATCTTCCATCCTCTGACTCATTCCCTAAAAGCCTGCAACAAGCAGAACTGGGCTAGGCCGAAGCCAGAAGCCTGGAACTCAATCCAGGTCTCCCACCCATGAAGACATCAGGGACCCAAGTACCTGAGACATCATTTTAGAATTGGAAGCAGAGCCAAGATTGAAACCATGTTGTCTGTGGGTGTCCCCAGCGGTGACTTAGATGCTGCACCAAACACTAGCCCCAGAGAAAGGCTTTCAAAAGGAGGCTGGAAGTCGGGACTCAATCAAGGTGGATTCCCAGAGCAGCCCAACTTAATTCCCAAGTATAAGCAATTTAAAGAACCTATAGTACGGTAAATCTGCCCCATGACTCACAACCCTCTTGGCATCTGAGCTGGCTGTCTAGCTGAGTGGAGCTGTGGGGGCCATCCCAGGCAAAGGAAGGCTAGCCTGGGTCCCAGTGGCCTAAGTCCTCACTTCTTCCAGCAAGTGGTCCTGTCTACCAGTCTCTGTCTGGCAGAAGTGGGCCCCTAAACTGTGACTAATGGTCCATTTCTCATATTCTCAAAACTAAACAGTTGTGGTTGGAGGCGGAATGATTTTCCTTCAGACCAGAGCAGAATTATTCTTTCTGATAATCTAAAACAAGGGTTAGGGGTGGACATTGTGGTGCAGTGAGTTCAGCCACTTCTTGGAGTGCCTGCATCCATATCTGAGTGCTTCCCTTCCTCCAATCCACCCTCCTGCTGATGCTCCTGGGAAGACAGTGGATGAAGGCCCAGAGATTTGTGTCTCTGCCACTCACATGAGAAACCTAGATGGAGTTCCTGGCTCCTGGCTTTCGCCTGGCCCATCCTGACTTCTTTTTTTTTTTTTTTTTTTTTAAGAGGAGAGAAGAAAGGCGTGTGAATCAGCAGGTGGAAAATCAGTCTCTCCCTCTCCCTCTTCATGTCATTTTGCCTTTCAAATAAGAAAATAAAAAAAGATTAAAAAACAGGGCACAAAAATCCATTTTGGGTTGCAATGACTTCTGGAGGTAATAAAAAAAGAAATATTCAGGGAAGAGATGTAGGAGACCATGAGCTAAGGACAAGAGAATGTCAAGTTAATGTTTGCATTCTTGGGGCAGTAACTAATTAAACTATTTCAGGGGGAGAGGAAAAGTTTTCATAGAGAATTGCATTGTTAGTTTCAGTCAGTTTAACCCAAGAAATCTCCACATAATTCTCTGTTGGTTAGCTTTCTTACATATTATAACCTAGAATTATGTAGATAAATTCTCAGGCTAAGACATGCTGGCCTAATTAAGAACAGCTCAGACTAGCAAGCAGGCCTCTATGATTTTAAAGATAGCACCTATACTTAGGGCAAGAACTAGCAAAACTGGCCAGACTTGATTTCTATCAAAGTTTTCTTGGAGGGAATTAAAAAACTAAAAGCAAAAGGTATTGGTCTCTTCAGAGAATTAAAATGGCATAAAGCTGAGCTTTATATCAGTAGCATGGAAATTTGATATGATTTCATTTCGATGCATTAAGAAAGAAAAACACACCCCCCTCCACATTTGGAGATTGCATAAATTTTAATTCTAATTCATAAATTGCACAAATCCAAATCAGTCACAGTTCCAATCCAGAAATCCTGGTTTTCCAGTATGTCAGTATGTCTATAGTAATTTCAAGGAGTGTTGTGGAAATCTCAAAATAAAATTTATATTGATTTGCCTGAATTTTAAAAAGAAATAAACATGAAATGTAAATTTCTGGGGTAACAGTGAGGCTGCTCTAAGAAAACTGATAATCTCTATTGCAAATACTACCATTTTTATTCCTGGTCTACCAACATGACTGATATCTCTTTTAAAAAAGAGTCATGCAAAGAAACAAAAGCTTTGTAAAGAGACCATAATAAAAATTTGCAATCAGTAAAGAATGTATTTATGACATAAAATTTTCACTGCTATAATCTTTCTTACTTCTGCTCCTACCCCCATTCTGAGCAGTCAACCATAAAACCAAATTTGTCTGATTCTTCATATATATTTAAGGTCTGTTTCTCTGAATATTTTTCTTTGGATGTTTTCTTTCAGAACATTATTGAAAGGGAGCTATCTTTTGAACTTTAAACAAGTGGAACATAGGAACATGCAATAAACCATGCAAGGACAGATTTAGAAATGCAACCTACATGCCTTTCAATTTAATGCTCACATATGATTGTCTGGAAGCTAAGCTAGATTTGAGATTATCCATCCAACCAGCCCAATACCTAGAATTCTGGGTGAGGCTGAAAATGCATAGTTCATGTATTCATTCACTCATAGCATAGTTCATGTATTCATTCATTCACGCAAAAAATGTTTGTGAAGAACCAGCGGTACTCAGTACGTGGGATGCCAAGGTGAACATAAAATATCAAAGTGACCTGATTGACATACAGAGTACTCTATCTAGAAAGAGTAGAATTTCAGTGTACATGCAACATTCAAGAAGACACATCAGATTTTTGTACTGAAAATAAATCTCAATACATTTAAAATGATTGAAAATAAAATATGTCCTTGGCCATAGTGGAAGAAAATGATGGGCATCAGGGCATAACTCCAGATATGGCACCTTGGCATTTAAGGAAAGTGGAGAAACAGAAGATTTCTCTCATTTCCTCTCACTCTTTCCCTGAAGCAAGTCTAAAGTGGGTCATAAGACCCTCATTCTAAGTAACTTTTCTTGCTAAGTTTCTTCCAGTTAGTAATTCTATCTCCAATTCTACTTCCTCAAGACTGTACACTGTTCACCAGATGAAGCATAAAAATATGCAGGGTTGGGACGGACATTCGGCCTGGCAGTTAAGATGCCTACATCCCATTTTGGAGTGCCTTGGTTCCATACTGTCCTCTGGGTCCTGACTCCAATTTCCTGCTAATGTCTACCCTGGGAGGAACAGATGATGGCTCAGGTAGTTGGATCCCTGACACTCGTAGGATTGTTTCCACCTCCTGGCTTAGGCCTAGTCCCACCCCTGGCTGTCAAGGGCAACTGGGGAGAGAAACAGAGGATGTGAGCTCTCTTTCTATCTGCCTACCTCTCTCTTTCTGTCTCCCTGCCTCTCGGATAAATAAAATAAAAAATTTTGAAAAATACACATATTTCTTTGAGTCTTTGTTTTCTTATAAAGTCTCTTGTATCATGAAAAATTTATATTTAATAAATTGTATGCTTTACTCTTGTTATTTTGTTTTTTGTTACAGGAGTCTCAGTCATGAATGTAACCATGGGTGAGGATAAGAAGTCTTCTGTCCCCTTTAGAAAAAAAAGTCAATAATTTTCTAAATACACAAAAAAGCCTGAACTATTTAGAATAAGCAGAATAAGCAGTATGCTTCTAAATAGCATATAATAAAAAGAAAAAAAATATTTTGAAATGAAAAGCAACTAGAAAAGTAAGTTAAACCCAAGGTAAATGAAATGAAGAAAAAAGGTAAATAGTAGAAATCAATGAAGAAGAAAATGAACAATACTAAAAGCTGAGGGACCAGCATTGTGGTAGAGCAGCTTAAGCCGCTTCCTGTGATGCTGCATTCCAAATGGACATCTGCTCACGACCTGGCTGCTCCACTTCTGATCCAGCTCCCTACTAATGTGTCTGGGAAAGCAGTGGAAGATGGCCTTAGCACTTGGGTCTCTGCACTCACGTGGAAAATTCGGGTGAAGCTCCTGGCTTCTGGCTTCAGCTTGGCCCTGCCCTGGCCAGTGTGGCCATTTGGAGAGTGAATCAGAGGATGGCAATCTCTTGCTCTCTCTCTCTCTCTCACTCGCTCTCTCTGTCTCTCTCTCCCCCTCTCTCTGTAACTCTGCCTTTCAAATAAATACAATAAATCTTTAAAAAAGGATAAAAGCTGAAATAAAATAAATGATAAACGAATGACAAAATATCCAGTCTAATCAAAGGTAAATTTTTTTCCTGACGTTGCCAAATTCTGATTGGTAAGGAAACCAATCAAATCCTAACCTTTCTTTTGGAAGAAGATGTTTGAAAGCATCGGCATACTCATATTTAGTTATTAAAGCATATTTAGTGACTACAGGAAATAAAACTGGAAAATCAAAGAAAAAAAGTGAAAAAATGTAATGGTTTTTTGATTAGCATTAAACATTTAAGGCAATAAGAAGAAAAAAATAAACCAAGAAAAAGGATGTTGTTCAAAAGTAAAAAAGGGAGACTTGTATAAATCAACAACAATAAAAATCTTTATTTCCTGACTAGGAAGCAAAAATAAAGAAAAACGATCCAACCAGATGGACAAAACTCCAGGGGCAGCCTTAGTGTTGGATTTGTGGTTGCCAAGTGGTTTCCAGAAATTAGGTTCCATTAAATGAATTGATTATTTAGAGATCTGACATTCACTACATCTTCGTTTTGTGCAACAAGCCTAACATTTAGAGCAAGCTCCTTAGCTGCTGGAGGAGCTGCCCTGCCGCCACCTTCACATTCCAGGGGCCTCTCCTCTGCTTCAGGATGACAGCTGCATTCCTCTTTCTGGCAGTTAGACCTTCAGCTCTGGGGAGTGAAGATACCCTGCAGATTTGCAACAATTATCCTAACTCACTTTGCACTACATTATTGCTGTCTGGCACTCCCCCGCTGATCCGCTGGCCAGTGCTGCCACTCAGGTCTGATGAAGCTATTACAAAAGACAGAAGAAATTTAAAAACCCAGTGTGCTGACTTAGGACATCTCACATTCTCCTTAAAAGCAGGTATCCTTTTAACCTAGATACTGTACCACAACTTCTTCTTCTGTTTCCTTAACTTGCTAAAAGAAGGTGCTACATACCAAATGTTTCACAGACCTAGTGATTTTGATGGATGCTTGTCCCTGAAGCACCTGCTGTCTTCAGTACTGAAGAGCAAAAGACTCTGAGAAGCCGTTCAAGGCTAATGAAAATGAGCACATTCTTAAAAATGCTGCAGAGTTTTATAGAGAAATAAATCACCCTGATGCAATGAAATCCTTTGCCCAGCAGGCTGTAAGGGCAGTGAGGTTTCTGAGAAACCTTGGCAGCTGGTGGGGAATTGCCTGTCAGGGAGTCCGATGAGACTGAACAGCCCACTGCACTGCTGGGCAATGGGTTCGAATGCAGTGATATGCACTAGAAATGGAGCCAAGTGTGGGGCAGTAAGAGATGATTGAAACTCAACCTCCTGAAGCCTCATGTCACAGAAATACCATGTCACTGATGCTGATGCCATCAACTAACTCCACTGTTGCCAAGATTGCTGCCTGAAAAATGACTTACAGAGACAAAGGGCCAGGCTGCTCGATGCTTTGGCTGTTGCCTAACTGAAACGCATTCTAAGGCCATGGTACTCATTCACCAGAGGTGTTGTGACTATGTATGAGAATGCACTGAATTTTCATGACTTAACAATGCCTCAGCATCTATTTTTGATGTAATTAGGGACTTCTCAACCCAGAAGTAGTGCCTAGTCACCTTAGTCACCCATGGGTTCCACTTCCTACCAATTTCTAATGCTTCAATGTGGCTGATCCAGTTAGCTATCATCCACAACAGCCTTTGGTGACCACAGAGACAGCTAGAGACAACCTACTTGACTCACTCTACTTATCCCTACACCCTGGAGGGACTGCACAGATATGCCCTAGGGACCACTTTTTAGTCACAGTGTTGTGTTTACTTGCTCCAAATACACTAATTAGATTCCCCCATGGGAGACTTCTTATGTAATACTCTGGACCCCAATACAGGCTTTGATCCTCAGGTCTCTTTGTTCTTTTTCTCTCTCTTCTTTTTTTTTTAAATTTATTTTGCCTTTTTTTGGTGAATTAAAATTTTTTTATTATTTATAAAAAGGGAACAAATTTTATATATACAGTTGTAAGAGCATAATGATACTTCCCACCATTCCCTCTCTCCCCTAATCCACTGTTGGAATGAAAACTGGTAAAGCCACTGTGGAAGACAGTATGGAGATACCTCAGAAATCTGAATATAGACCTACCATATGAGCCAGCCATCCCATTCCTGGGAATTTACCCAAAGGAAATGAAATCAGCATATTAAAGCTGCAATACAGATAACCCTATGTGTATTGCAACTCAAATCACAATAGCTAAGACATGGAATCAACCCAAATGCCTGTCAAGTGAAGAATAAAGAAATTATGGTATATGTACACCATGGAATACTACAGAGCAGTAAAAAAAAAAAAGAAAGAAATCTGATCACTTGCAACAAAATGGATGAGTCTAGGAAACATCATAATTAATGAAATAAGCCAGTCCCAAAGGGACAAATACCATATGTTCTCCCTGACCTGTGATAACTAATAAAGCACCTAAAAGGCAACTGTAGATGTGAAATTGACATTTTGAGAAGCAATGACTTGAGGAACAGTTTTATTTTTTTCATACTATTTGTTGAACTCTTTCCTTACCATAACGTTAGTCATATATGTATAAACTCAGTTGAAAATAGATCTTAGTAAAAAATAAGAGTGTGAATAAAAGAGAGAGTAGGAAAAGTGGTGGGAGTATGAGTGGGAGGGTGGGCACAGTTGGAAAAATCACCATGTTCCTAAAGTTGTAATTATGAAGTATATGAAGTTGGTAACTGTAAAGCAGTATAGCTCTGTATACAGTCCTATGGACTTACTTCCAAGAGTACAGTTTAAAAACTTGCCATGGGACCCTAAATCCCCTTAAGCTGGGTAGTAAAAATATCATTTTAACAGTTAAAGTGGTCATATGGATAGGATTAAGGGTCTGGTAATAATAATAATAGATAGAATTAAAAAGGAGGTCTGGTAATAATAATAATAGATAGAATTAAAAAGGAGTGAATGCTCCAACATGGGAAGCAGTCCACACAGCAGACTCATAGATGACAATTGCTTCAAATAGCACTCTGACCTCAGAATCAGCCCTTAAGGCATTCTAGTCTGGCTGAAAAGCCCACGAGAGCATTTCAGGCATGAAAAGCCAAGATACTGTGGCAAAAAATGTCCTACATTAAGGACCTTGGTGAGTGAGATCCCAGTGGAAAGAAGTGGTCATCAAAGATGGAGGTACTTTTCTCTGAAGGAGAGAACTTCCACTTTGCTTACGGCCTTGTCTAAATACTGATGGATTTTGTGGATTCAAAAGGTTTCCACAGCATAGCAGCTCATGTCAAGAGCCCTGGGTTATCACCAAGGTCAAACATAAGGATGTTAATTGTTAACAACAGGAGTCATTGTGCACTACCTATGTAGGATCACTCGGAAAAGATGTATCATTCTTGGGTGATTCTTTAAAGTTAATTAAGTTTCCAAAAGAAAAAAAAAAGTGAAATTAAGTTCAAGATGCAATGACTGAACAACCCTTGTCTTGACTGTTGAGGAACAGGTTTTTGTTGTTGTTGTTGTTGTTTTGTTCAAATTATTGAACTCTTTATTTAGTATAGAGTTTGCTTTCTATGTACAAAGTTAATTGAAAATGGATCTTAGTGGAGAATAGGACTGGGAATGGGAGAGGGAAGTGGAAGTGGGGTGGGAGTCTGGGTAGGAGGGTGGATATGATGGGAAGAATCACTATATTGTTTTTGTGGTTTTTTTTTGTCTGATTTGCCTTTTTTTTAACTTTTATTTAATGAATATAAATTTCCAAAGTACAACTTATGGATTACAATGGCTCCCCCACCCCATAACTTCCCTCCTACCCGCAACCCTCCCCTTTCCCTCTACCTCTCCCCTTCCATTCACATCAAGATTCATTTTCAATTATCTTTATATACAGAAGATCAGTTTAGCATATATTAAGAAAAGATTTCAACAGTTTGCACCCACATAGAAACACGAAGTGAAAAATATTGTTTGAGTACTAGTTATAGCATTAAATCACAATGTACAGCACATTAAGAACAGAGATCCTACATGAGGAATAAGTGCACAGTGACTCTTGTTGTTGACTTAACAAATTGACACTCTTGTTTATGGCATCAGTAATCACCCTAGGCTCTAGTCATGAGTTGCCAAGGCTATGGAAGCCTTTTGAGTTCACCAACTCTGATCATATTTAGACAAGGTTGTAGTCAAAGTGGAAGTTCTCTCCTCCCTTCAGAGAAAGGTACCTCCTTCTTTGATGACCTATTCTTTCCACTGGGATCTCACTTGCGGAGATCTTTCATTTAGGGTGGTTTGTTTTTGTTTTTGTTTTTGTTTTTTTTGCCAGAGTGTCTTGGCTTTCCATGCCTGAAATACTCTCATGGGCTTTTCAGCTGGATCTGCATGCCTTAAGGGCTGATTCTGAGGCCAGAGTGCTGTTTAGGACATCCACCATTCTATGAGTCTGCTGAGAATCACTATATTCTTAAAGTTGTACTTATGAAATGCACGAAGTTTATATTCCTTAAATAAAAGTTTTCTTTGGGAAAAAAAGTGAATGATGATTCCCACTAAGGAATAATTGTACCTTCTATTTTTAATAAATTTCAAGGTTTACACAGGAAAAAAAGATTTTTTTTGGTGAATTTTAAGTTTTTTTTATTTATAAAAAAGGGAACAAATTTCACATACACAGTTGTAAGAGCATAATGCTACTTCCCACCATTCCCTCTCTCCTCATTCTTTTCTTATTTTCCTTTTAATTTGTATATTTTGTCTATTTGAAAGGCAGAGTTAGAGATAAGGGGAGACAGAGAAAGAGAGGGATATCTTTCATCTGCTGATTCACTCCCCAGATGACTGCAGTTCACTATCCAAATGGCCCAGTTAGAGCTGGGCCAGACTGAAGCTAGGAGCCTGGAGCTTCTTCTAGGCCTCCTACGTGGGTACAGGGGACCCAGGACTTAGTCCATCTTTTGCTGCTTTCCCAGGTACATTAGCAGGGAGCTGGATGTTAAGTGCAGCAAGTGTTGTGCATATGGGATTCCAGCTTCACAGGTGGTGGCTTTACCTGCTAAGCCACAGCACCAGCCCCTGTTCTTTTCTCTTGCTCTCCACCTGCTAATTGAAGATGCATGTCCCCATGATTCACACTTTTTTGTCAGCTGTGTGAAGCATGCTGTGCCCCTCTCTGGCAGCTGTAAGTAATAAAGTGTCATTTAAAGTATTTCGTTGGTCCGGTGCTGTGGTGCAGTAGATTAAAGCCCCAACCTGCCATGCTGCCATCCCATATGGAATCCAGTTTGAGTCCTGGCTGCCCCACTTCTGATCCAGCTCTCTGCTATGGCCTGGGAAAGCAGTAGAAGATGGTCCAAGTCCCTGGGCCCCTGCACCCGTGTGGGAGACCCGGAAGAAGCTCCTGGCTCCTGGCTTCGGATAGGCACAGCTCTGGCTATTGCGGCCATTTGAGGAGTGAACCAGTGGATGGAAGACCTCTCTCTCTCTCTGTTTTTCCATCTGTCTGTAACTCTGTCATTTAAATAAATAAAATAAATCTTTTAAAAAAAAGTAAAGTATTCTGTTAGTACCCACTCCATATTTCACCTGACTGATACACCTGAACCTGATTTCTTTCCTTGCCAGGACTCTCTGAGAGAGTGGCTGTGGTTGAAGGAATAACAGGACACAGGTCAGACAAGATCCATAAAGGTGTCTGCCAGGATAAATGAGTTTCCTGTGAGAAGGAATCTTGGGCATTAGGGCAATGGTCAGGATAAAGTAGGTGTTTTGCACAGCGGGTTAAGCTGCTGTTTGGGACACCACATCCCATATAGGAGGAGTGCCTGGTTTAAGTGTTGGTTACTCTACACTTCAGATCCAGATTCCTGTTGGGAGGCAGTGGATGATGGCACAAATACTTGAGTTTCTCCACCTAACTGAGAGACCCAGATAGAATTTCTAACTCCTGGTCTCTGCCAAGCCTAGCTGAATGTTGTGGATGTCCAGAGAGTGAACCAGCAGATGGAAGATCTTTCTCTGCCTCTCCCTCTGTCACTCTGCTTTCAAACAAATCAATCTTTAGCACCAAAGAGCTCCATGAAAAGGATAGTGTAAATATCCACAACCATCTTCCCTGGAGCTCTATCAGGACTGAGGCTAGAATTTAAAGCCCTTCTCCTGAGACACATCAAAACCAAATGAGAGAAAAACACATCAGAGACATGCCAATTAATTTCTTGGTCACAAGTCCAAAAAAGTAGCATAAATGCACTGAATTTACTTAGGATATACATGAATGGATTCACTTTTCCCTGTATTCACTTGTGTTTACAAGCCTGTGTGTGAAAAAGAATGGTTTCATTGTAGCCAGGGGCCTTGGAATACTGCATAATCGTAGGCACACCCAAGCAGGAATTTACCCAAAGTGAACATCACCTGGTATGTGCATCTCTAGAAAAACTGAGAAGTGCTCAGTGGTGCAATTGTAAATGCAATCTCTCTGTTTAAAATACATTTCCCTGGAACTCAAGAAAAAAAAATACTGTACTAACTAGGCTTTAATAGGTCAGGAACTTGGCTAAATTAAAACCACAACTGGATTTTTAATTTAAAGGAAGACCTTTCCACTGCTTAAAGGAAGCTGGTTATCATTTGCCCAGAAGGACATTCTCATAGCTTTTTCACTTAATCCAAGATGAATGAAGTCTCAGGAGACACAGTTCTAAATGCTTCCTTCATTTTGTCATTTTCCCAGCACATTCAACCTCAGACAGTTTGACAAATAAGGTCAGAACTTGAACTTGTACACACTGATCATTAATTCCTCTGAAAGAAAATAGCTAATTAAGTGGCATTGTCTTCACAGTTTCCACATGGTTGAAAATAGGCCATTTTGGTTTCTGATAAGGAAAGTGAAACCTAGGAGTATATATCTTTGAAAAGTTTTTCATTTTTTTTGCAAGGGATTACTTAGAAGTCTCATAACATCTTTTTTGTTTTTTCTACTTTTAAAAAACAAAAGTTTATTTTATTTATTTTAAAGGCAGAGTTACAAGGGGGGAGGGTTAGATGGAGAGAGAGAGAGAGAACAAGAGAGATTTTCCTTCTGCTGGTTCACTCCCCAAATGGCTGTAATGACCAGGACTGGGCCAGGCCAAAGCCAAGAGCCAGAAGCTTCATCTGAGTCTCTTCAAGTACTTGGGCCATTTCTGGCTGCTTTCCCAGGCACATTAGCAAGGAGTTGCATTGGAACTGGAACATACAAGATTCAAAATGGCACCCATTTGGCATACCAGCATTGCTGCTGTACGTTTAACTCACTATGCCACAATGCTGGCCCCCATTTTCTCTGTTTTTCTAAAGATTTATTTACTTGACAGTCCAAGCAACAGAGAGGGAGAGAAAAAGAGAGAAGGGAAAGAGAGGGAAAGATCTTCCATCTGTTGCTTCATTCTTTTTCCTTAATGGCCAGAATAGCCAGGCCTGGGCCAGGCTAAAGCCAGGAGCCAAGAACTCCGTCAGTCTCTCACATGGGTGGTAGGGGCCAAGTCCTTGGGACATCAACTGCTTTCCCAGGTATATGAGCAGGGGACTGTTTGGAAAGCATAGCAGCCTGGAGGTGAATTGCTGCAGTTGTTGGTATTGTGAGCAGTGACTTAACCAGCTGTACCACCATGCTGACCCTTTGTTTTCTTTTTGTATCTTCTGTTCCTTTCTTGTTAATTCTGTCAAATCTGTTTCCTGTATTTTCAGGGTGCTATATTAGGACAAAGAACTTACATCAGAACAGCTTTCATTAGCGGATTACTAACAAAATTTGATTAATGTCTTCTTTTTGGGTAACTCAGGCTGTAACATGGCAATATTGGCAATCAGGATTTAGATCAAAGATCAGATAGCTTTTTCTGTAAAGGGCGTTTGCAGCTGGCCAAATGGTCTTTGTGGTGTCTACTCAACTCTGCTCTCGTGGCTCTAAAGCAGTTTAAATGAATGAATGTAGCTGTGTCCCAATAAATATCTATGGTTAAATTCAAATATTGTATAATTTTCACATGTTGCCAAATATTCTTCCTCTGATTTTTTTTTTCCCCAACCATTGAGAAGTTTAAAAAATATTCTGAGCTTGCAAGCTGTAGGAAAACAGGTACTGGACCAGATTTGGCAAGCAGGAAGTAATTCCTTGATCTTTGACCTAAGGGTTACACTCACCCAAGCTCTACTTCAAAATTGCTGTAGAAGGAAAGTCACAATGCCTTGGGGCTGGCGCTGTGGCGCAGTGGGTTAACGCCCTGGCCTGAAGTGCCCGGCATCCCATATGGGTGACGGTTGGAGACCTGGCTGCTCCACTTCCTGTCCAGCCCTCTGCTATGGGCTGAGAAAGCAGTAGAAGATGGCCCAACTCCTTGGGCCCCTGCACCCATGTGGGAGACCTGGAAGAAGCTCCTGGCTCCTGGCTTCTGATCGGCACAGCTCCAGCCATTGCCGCCATCTGGGGAGTGAACCATTGGATGGAAGACCTCTCTCTCTCTCTCTCCCCCTCTCTCTCTGCCTCTCCTCTCTATGTAACTCTTTCAAATACATAAATCTTAAAAAAAAAAAAAAAAGTCACAATACCCTACACAATGCCCTAAATTAAATAGTAATTTGAGGCTACTTGCATATTGGATTGATTGGACTCAGGAATGCCTAACGTGTTGCTTTCATGGCTTTTCAAAGGTTTCCATAGAGTACTCATAATGAGAATCTCACGGAGGTTGGAAAGGGCCTAAATGACATAGACTGCCCTGAAGGAAACAAAATTTCCTTCAAGTTCTGGGTTTTGTGTTAGATGTTGTTGGGAATTTGACATGCTGATCCATAATGCTTCCCCCCAAACATTCTTGTAAAGCTGAAGCTCCCAGAAGGCATGCCTGTTTGTATATAATAAGCCTGTTCCTAAAAATATATGGTGCCCCAATCTGAAAAGCCAAATAGGCAAGCCTAAAAGATACCACCACACTCATAAAAAGTGAGAAAGAAATTTAGTTGCAGAATCCTATATAATTGACCTCTATGAAGAATAATTGTTCTGAAAGTAAACTGCTACAATCAGACCTTTAACATTGACGTTTTTCTTCCAAACATTAATGAAGTTATTAACACAGAGAAGCAATGACTTCAGAATAAAAGGACATTGGAAAACAGCAGAAATCCACTGAAATGAAATCTTCTGTAAGTAATAACTAGAAGGGGTGGGCATTTGGCATAGCTATTAAAATTCTGTGAGGGATAGGCCCTGCGCTGTGGCACAGTGGGTTAATGCCCTGGCCTGAGGCGCCGGCATCCCATATGCACGCCAGTTCTAGTTCCGGCTGCTCCTCTTCCAATCCAGCTCTCTGCTGTGGTCTGGGAAGGCAGTGGAGGACAGCCCAGGTCCTTGGGCCTCTGCACTCGTCTTGGAGACCCGGAAGAAGCTCCTAGTTCCTGGCTTTGGATTGGCGCAACTCCAGCCATTGCAGCCAATTGGGGAGTGAACCATCGGATGGAAGACCTTTCTCTCTCTCTCTCTCTCTGCCTCTCTTCTCTCTGTAACTCTTTCAAATAAATAAATAAATAAATAAATCTTAAAAAAATAATTCTGTGAGGGATTCCTGTATCCCATGTCAGAGTCTCTGGGCTTGAGTCTCCACTTGGCTTCTGATTTAGATTCCAGTTTTCTGTTAATGCACACCTAGAATGCAGCAGGTGACAGCTCAAGTCCTTGATTCCTTGCCACTCACTTTGGAGACTCAGAGGGACTCTGATTGGGTTCGAGGCTCCTAGCTTTGGCTTGGCCCAGCTCAGGCTCATGTGGGCATTTGGGGAGTGATTAGTGGATAGAAGATCTCCACCTCTCTGTCTCTGTCTCTCCGCCTTTCTAATAATAGTAATAATTTTAAAAAGTGATAACAAGTGGACAACAAAGAAACTAGTAACAGACAGCAATTTCTGTTAGTTTCAATTCTTACAAAAATGCCTGTATTTAAATTATAAAAAGCTCCACTTTTTTTGACTTTCATTCTCTCTTTCAGCCTTGTTATCTGGTTAAGAGTCTGCCTGCAGGTTTAGCAAGATTTACCAGTTGACATATATCTGTTGTTTTTCTCCCAAGAAACCTACTCCCTCAAAAGTTCAAACTAAAATCTTAAATCAGTTTCGATTCACTTCCAAAAAATTCCTTTCATACTCTTTTAACGCAGGCACTTGATATCCTCTTTTAAGAATGTAACCCAAAATTGAACCCTGAAGCTCACAACAGTCTTCTACCCTGGTGAGTTACCATAGCAACCCTCAGATTAGCTTCTGGAAAACAGTAACTAGGGTTTCTATCCTATCTCCATTGGGGTGTTACACAGACCCCTCATGCACACTGAGTCCTAACATGAGGACCATCAGTAATAATTTCTCTGCTTCAGTTTGCTTCTTGTCTCTGAAGAGGTGAGACTGCAGAAAGAAGTCACGCTCCCTCTCCTTGACGTGATTGCAATCAACGAAAGGAAGCCAAATCTTAAGTCAGCATTTTGCTTTACCGAGTAGTTTGATTTGGCCTTTGAATTTTCTGTACTTTTTCTTTTTAACGTGATGGATGGGAATGTTAAATCTAGAGTCAATATTGGGTGCCCTGTCTTCTCAGCACCAATGAAACAGCAGCTTATTTTGAAGGTTTGCTGTTTTAACTTGAGATGACTTTGGAGTCTGACTGGATGTGAGGCTTTCCCACATGCCTGTGGGGGCTAACGCAAGCCAGGCAAGGTGCAGCAGAAACAGGATAAAGACGGACCCTGCACAGCCAGAGAGCTGGTGGCTCTTTAGGTTCTGAATGCCGGCGCTTCCTGATTTAATCTTTCCACCCTCTTCAAGTGAAAGGTCCTTTCCTCAGAACAACTGTCTGGAAGACCCCGCCCAGCTTGAGTGTCTAGCAGGGGTGGGGAAAGACCCCAGAAAGCATTTGGTTTAGCCCTGTCAAGGCAACTGCAGGCGTGGCTCCAAATCACAAAATGCGTAGCAGGTTAATTTTCAGCCTGACAGTTTTGTATGACCCGTGAATGATGTTACAAACATCCAAATGCCCGACGGCAGAAAAAGGTTCCCCACTCCTGTTACACCCAGGAAGAACATGGAGAAAGAAAAAGAAAGGTTTGGCATGTGCCCGTGCCTCCTTTCACTCCCAACCTCTGCTCTTTCTGCACAACCTTGCCACCCAGGCTTCTGTCCCGGGCCTTCCCTGATACTTGAGAGGTCTTCCTTTACCTACATAACTTCAGAACATGTATAGATCTACTGGTTTCTTTTGATTCTATATGCACACAAGCAGATTTCTTGACCAAAGTAAAACACTGCCCTTCTCCCTTTCCCCCCACGTTAAACTCTTTGGTTAGTACACCTTGAAATATCTTTTTACAAATATTTTTTACGGTGCTATGGCATAGTAGGTTAAGCCTCCACCTGCGGCACCTGCATCTTACATGGGATCTGATTCCAACCTGGCTGCTCCACTTCCAATTCGGCTCCCTGCTAATGTGCCTGGGAGAGCAGTGAAGATGGCCCCAAAGCTTGGGCTCCTGCACATGCGTGGGAGACCTGGAAGAAGCTCCTGGCTCTTGGCTTTGGCCTGGCCCAGCTCCGGCTGTTGCCGTGATTTGGGGAGTGAACCAGCAGATGGAAGATCTCTGTCTCTCCTCGTTCTCTCTGTAAGTCTGCCTTTCAAATAAATAAAATAAAAATCTTTAAAATATATTTATTAAAAATTGGCTTGAAAGCCAGAGTGACACACAGAGAGGCAGAGACAGAAAGAAAGAGATCTTCTATCCACTGGTTCACTCCCCAGATGGCCACAATGGCCAGGGCTTGGCCAGGTCGAAGCTAGGATCTTAGAACTCCATCCTGGTAACAGGGGCCCAAGCACTTGGTCCATTTTTTTCTGCCCTCACAAGCACATTAGTAGGGAGCTGGATAAGAAGAGGAGCAGCTGGGCACAAACAGACACTCATATGGGCATCATGAGAGGTGGCTTAACCCAGTGTACCACAATGCCAGGTACCCTTAAAAATGTTTAAGTGGTCAATGCATTGGGCCAAAAGATGGTAAGTCAGAAATAGTTCAACCTCAATTTATTATTACCAGAAGAAAACTAAACTGGAATGAAATGTTAATTTTGGTTTTTTAGAAGGCTTTCAGAATCAACTACTAAATGCGATAAGGTCTGAGTGGCCTGTAGATATTCCACTTTAGAATTGTGTGGAGTAGTTGTTTAAAATTTAGGGACTCAAACTGCAAACTACCTCTTGGTCAGCAAGCACTGCAACTGCAATCAGGGACCTACTGACAGGAACCTGCGTGTTGCAGTCCATTGTTGTCTGTGGGTCACCTCTCACACTCCTACCTTTAGTCCTTGAAATCTCAATTGTTTCCCAGCACACAATGGGCTATTCACTTACAGCAAAATAATATGTCTACCCTAGGAATGCTCATGCACAGCTTTATCTCTAGATACAATTTCCTAAACTATGAATATCGCAGTGTTGGCCAAGAGAAGTGCTGCTGTTCACAGTAAATTACAAACAGGGAAATACGGGTTAGGAAGAGAAAAGTGTAACAAGCGGATGACACAAAAGTAAAGGAAGCTGAAAAGTAGAAATTCCAGGCCACTGAGGTGCATTTGCATGGGGCCCTAAGGAAACAGGTACCTAAGATTTGAGTGAAATAGACTAATGGCCTCAGTAGAGACATGTGGTTATCAAGAGGTTTAAACTACATCAGTATGGGTTTGGAAGAGGTTCAAGAAGTATTTTATTGGCTTTAGGGACTAAATAATGATAATCCAGAAAAACTTAATTTAAAAGAATTATTAAAATCATTGAACAACAAAACAGCTTGAGGATTGGGATCAAAGTTATGAAAGCAAACCATGACCACCCGTGTCAGTAGAGGAAAAACAAAACTCTTCAACATTCACATTATCTGGTGCAAGACAATCTCATTCTAGCACTGTAGAAATGAGACCTTTTTTTTTTTTTTTTTTTTTTTGACAGGCAGAGTGGACAGTGAGAGAGGGAGAGACAGAGAGAAAGGTCTTCCTTTACTGTTAGTTCACCCTCCAATGGCCGCTGTGGCCAGTGCACTGAGGCTGGCGCACCGCGCTGATCCGAAGCCAGGAGCCAGGTGCTTCTCCTGGTCTCCCATGTGGGTTCAGGGCCCAAGGACCTGGGTGATCCTCCACTGTACTCCCAGGCCACAGCAGAGAGCTGGCCTGGAAGAGGGGCAACCGGGACAGAATCCGGCACCCCAACCGGGACTAGAACCCTGTGTGCCAGCACCGCAGGTGGAGGATTAGCCTAGTGAGCTGCGGCGCCGGCCCGAAATGAGACCTTGAGTAGTTAGGAACACACAGTGCAGTACAGTAAGGAAAATTAGCCCTAAAAGCATTCATGACTATTGATGTAATTTGACTTAGTGTACTCACTTCATTGCTTCGTTCTGCTGAACAACAAAGTCATCATAACATTTTCTAGAAGGCTATTCTGACCTTACTTCTTGGACACTGTTCCTTCTGAAGGTTTTAACCTTCTCAGTTGTACAGTTTTAAAGAATGAAATTTTCAGAAATGTGAATTTGCAATGGCCCTCCCTCATCAGAAGCGGAGAGTGTTTCAAGTTGGATGAAGGTTGCAGGAAGAGTTAATTCACACTTCAGCCCTTCCTGGAGTTGGAGCTGCTTCTTCTAGATTCATTCATTTATTTCAAAAGCAGAGTTACAGAGAGGCAAAGGCAGAGGGAAAAATCCTCTACCCACTGGTTCACTCCCCAAATGGCTGTACTGGCTAGGGTGGGGCCAATCTGAAGCCAGGAGCCAGAAGTTTCTTCCGGTCTCTCACCTGGATGCAGAAGCCAAGGACTTGGGCCATCTTCCACTGCTTTCCCAGGCCATAGCTGAGAGCTAGATGGGAAGTAGAGCAGCCGAGACTAGAACCAGGGCCCATAGGGGATGCTGGCACTGAAGGTAGTGGCTTTACTATAGCTACACCCTGGCGGGTGCAAGGGCCCAAAGATTTGGGCCATCTTCTACTGCCTTCCCAGGCCTTAGCAGAGAGCTGGATAGGAAGTGGAGCAGCTGGACTCAAACGGGGGCCCTTATGGGATGCCGGCACTGCAGGCAGTGGCTTTACACAGTAGGCCACAGTGCTGGCCCCAATTTGGAGCTTCTTTCCCAGGGAGTGGACACCCTCTACTCTACTTCACAGTTGGCATTGACTTGAAATGCTTACTGATCTGTCTGGGCCTGTAAGTAATTTTCTTTTGTCTAAAATTGCACCCCTGCCACAGCAAATCTCAAGGTGCAACATACTAAAAAAAACTTTAACAGCACAAAACAATTTCAGCAGAGAATACATAATATAAACCAGGTTTTGAGAAACTTTTGTCCATTTTCTGGGTTTAATATTGGTTCTCCAGGCAATATTAAATACTATTTAGTGACCGTAGCTTTGTCTTTGTACTATACATTAACTTGTATTATCTTTGATTCTTCAACATGAAAATTGTACATGCTTTTATAGTATTTTAATATGCACACTTTTTCTTATGTAAAAGTTTATCATTACTTTCCTTTTACATTTACTTAGTATGTTATACATTTCAGCATTTGATAAAAGTTTTGCAATTCACATCAGTCCATCTAAATGATTCCATTAGAGTAAGACAAATTTTTGTGCCATTTGTCCTTTGGTTTTTCTAAGTATATCCCCCCACTACATAATTCAAAATATTTAGAAAAACCAAAGGATTAATGATGAATTCCAAAAGATAAAGTCATGTATGTTTTTGTTATGATTTTATACATTTTACTGATTTAATAATTTACTCACTCAATTTCCTGACCAGCCTGAAAATCTTTGCTGATCATATAGCTTGTTTTCCAGCCAAATTATGCATAAGCCTCAGTTTATTGATCAAGCTGTTAACTTGAGAACTCTAGTGGATCTACTATGCAAATTGCTGTGATAGAAGCAATTAGTATACATGTGCACCACTCTCTGAGCCTACAAAATTATGTATTGCACACATAGAAGTGAAACTCTTTTGTTTCTTTTCATCTGGATTGAAAAGTTTACCATGAAAATGAAAACATACACTTCTCAAGTTTTGCCTACTTCCTTATATAATGTTGCCAGAGAACTTTGTCATATATCCAACTTTTGATACCATCCTAGAGTCTATATTCTCACAATTGAAAAACCATTGGGAAGATAAAATCAAACCTGTGATCTCTGTCTTAGGTGATTCCTCATAATAATAATTATGTGAACTACTCTATTAACTCCTAAAATGTTGGGTGAAAACTTAGGATTGCTTAGCGAGATGGCAAAGACCCGATCACCTCAGCTGGTTCTTCTTATATTGAATTGTTTTTAAAAACAGATAAAACGACTGGAATCTTCAAATGAACGATTTCCTGTGTAAGCAACAAACACCAACTGTTCAATTGTCTATATGCTGAAATTCACATACTTCGCTAGATTTGGTAGTTCCTAGATTTGTTACTCTGCTAAAACCATGAGAAAGTGGCGGAGGTGGGGAGAGAAGAGGTCAAAGTACAAGAACCTCATGTCTGCAGAATTTCTGTTTGCAGAGCCAGTTTCTGTTCTGTAAAAAGTTTACATCTTCAATGTAATATCCCACAAATTCCCCAGAAGCATTTGGGCTTCCTTGACTCTTGGTCCCGTGCTACCACAAATGCCGAAATAATACGAGGCCGGCGCTGTGGGTAAAGCCACCGCCTACAGTGCCGACATCCCATACGGGTGTTGGTTTGAATCCTGGCTGCTCCACCTCTGATCCAGCTCTCTGCTTCAGCCTGGGAAAGAAGGCCCAAGTCCCTGGGCTCCAACACTTGCATGGGAGACCTGGAAGAAGCTCCTGGTTCCTGGTTTCAGATTGGCCCACCTCTGGCCATTTCGGCCATTTGGGGAGTGAACCAGTGGATGCCCCCCCACCACCTCTGTAACTCTACCTTTTAAATCAATCAATCAATCTTTAAAAAAAAAAAAAAAAGAAAGAAAGAAAGAATAGGAAATACAAATCCACTCAAACAGGCAACTAATTCCCTTTACTTGGTCCCAGTAAGGGTGCGTGTTCTACATCTTAAGCCCTGGGTGTGTTGCATGTAAGAAGACTTACCCTAGTGGAAGCTTTTCAAGGTGCTCTGTGTCCAGAGGAAAAAGGTACAACTGTTTCCCTTAAATGAATTTCCTTCTGTCTTGGTAGGGAGAGAGACAGAGAGGGGCCAGAATGGTCCCAGCCTGCAGCCATTTAAAGTAATCCTGTGATAGTCTTTTGGGAGGGGTTTGCTGATCCTGATTAGCATCACAATTCAATTAGGATTGTCTATCGAATTCTAACTTACTGCATATTTCTAACTTTTGTGATTTTTAGAGTCTATTAATTCTCTTTGTTTTCCTTCACACAGATAATTTGTTCCTGAACTTCCGCGCTTCACTTTATAATTTTGTCAAATTCTATAGGACTATAATTGATATAAACAACCTTATTAATTTACAACTTTGAAGTGATGATTCTCAGGACTTTGCTGTGTAGTTTCATTGGAAGCGAAAGAATGCCAGAGAAAAAAGCTGACTTCGTGCGTTCTCTCTCTCTGGAGGTGGCTCCCATATTCAGGAATGGCATTTACTTGTTTCAAGTGTTCACAACTCCTTACTAAGAGCTACAGAGATGTGAAGATGTCAGCAACAGAGAGCAGAATTCTAATCTTTGACTTTGTGTAAATACCAAGTTCTCGGAGCAGGAAAGGTCAGGGGCTTACTTTTTAGTCACAGGTAAAAGTAGAACTTTCAAGAAATTTGGAACCATTGTGATTTGGGCATCAACTTCACTACCAGCATTATTGCTTGGACCAACATTACTGCAACTGGGATTTTATGGCATGCCTACTCTGTCCTAGAAGTTGCACTAAGCATTTCACACGCACTATCTTATTTAACTTTTGAAACAATAATGTGAAGGAGGGACTATTATTGTCTCCACTTAACAAAATAGAAAACTAACTTAATGGAGATGTTAATGAGATACTATCCTTGAATAACAATATCTGCCCCTCTAGTCCCTGCCCTTACCATCTAAAACTGGACTTTCTGAGCAACTGAACTTAGAAATATAAGTGATCTTAGATACTGAGTATGTCCTTGAATTTAGTGGATTATCATGGCCACATTATATTTATTATTTATAAAACGTTTGTTAAAAAGTATTTTTTCTGTAATCACCTAAACCTGACTGATATTGATGAAACAATTATTTACTTGTGGGAAATATATATAAAAACAGAAATTAAGAGTTTGTGGCCAGCATTGTCGCACACTGTTTTAAATTTGCGTCCCGCATGGGAAGACCAGTTCCAGCTGCTCAGCTGCCAATCCAATTCCCTGCTAATGCAGCCTGGAAAGCAGTAAATGATCACTTGAGTACTTGAGTCTGCTGCCTACCGGATTGAGTTACTGGCCTGTGGCTTTGGACAAACCCAGCCTGGCTATTGCAGCCAGTTAAACAACAGATAGAAGGTCTCTCTCTCTCTACTCCACCCGCCTCTCTCTCTCTCTCTCTCTCTCTCTCTCTCTCTCGACAAATAAATAAATAAGTCTAAAAAAAGAATTAAGGAAAGCACACATTAGTGGCCATTTTTAGAACAAAATTATTTTTAAAAAGTGTTTATTGTTTATGGAAAAAGGAGAAAAGATTAGTTTTTGACAATTACCCATTGTTTCAATTTTATAAATTTATAGAAATGTGTCACCAAAACTTAATCACTTTAGTTATTGAAAGCTTTTTACAATTAAAACTTATTTTTGCCGTGGAACTCATTCTGTTAAAAATTTATTTTTTGAATTATCTTTGGTTAGCTCAGCTCTCCCACTAATATCTTCTTTGTATCTGCTCGTGAAGTTGCAAAGATTTCCACAAAGGATTAGTGATTTTAACAACTTTGCTATTAGCTACACCAATAACATCCTTTGTGGATGTTTTTCTTATTTTCTACTCTAGAAATGGTTTATTGTTTTTTTATCCCTTGTTATAGGAAACAATCTAGACACTGCACCTAAAACATGTATTTTTTTATCTTTTGCAAAAGCCATACATAATCCATTAATAATAATAATAACTCCCTAAAGGATTTTACTTTCACTGTATTTATGCCAATTACTGAAATATTTTAGAGGAAACAACCATTTAAATCTTCCTCAAAGATTTATATTGACACACATAATTTAACTTATATACATACATATTTAATAGTATATGCATTTATATGTATTTTTATTTACTTGAAAGGTAAAGTAGCAGAGAGAGAGGAAGAGGCTGAGAGAAGGTCTTCCAACTGCTGGCTCATTCCCCAAACGCCTTCCATAGCTGAGGCTGGACTGGCTGAAATTAGAAGCCAAGAACTCCACCTGGTTCTTGCCTTCCAAGTGCATTAGCAACAAGTTGAATCAGCAGCAAACTCG
Organism: Oryctolagus cuniculus; assembly: GCF_964237555.1. Lineage (NCBI taxonomy): Eukaryota > Metazoa > Chordata > Mammalia > Lagomorpha > Leporidae > Oryctolagus > Oryctolagus cuniculus. Next base: position 44,751,407 of record NC_091434.1, read on the forward strand.
CACACATTCCAACACTGGATGCAGGCATACCAAGCAGCAGCTTAACCCACTATGCCACAATACCAATCCCTGCATTTACATTTAAAGAAGATTTTATAAAATTTGGGAAACAAAGTCAACAAATTACTCTTCTATGGCATAGAAACACTACATAATTAACTTCAAGAATTGAAGGATAAATTCCAAGATAAGGTTTGTCTTTTCTTAAGACATTACATTGTGATTCTCACAATAGTATAGAAAATAATTCTCAGAAAGTTGCTGAGTTTTTACCCCATGTTAAAATAATGTCCTCTTTCACATGTAGTACTTTTTATTTTTAAAGATTTATTTATTTGTTATTTGTTTGAAAGGCAGAAGTAGGGAGAAAGCAGGAGAGAAAGAGAGAGAGGGATCTTCCATCTGCTGGTTCACTCCCAAAATGGCTGCATCTGTTGGGGGTGGGCCAGGCTGAAACCAGGAGCCAGGATCTTCATCTGGGTCTCCCAGGTGGGTGCAGGCACCCAGCTATCTAGAATATCTCTGGTACTTTCCCAGGCTGTTAGCAGGGAGCTGGATCAGAAGTGGAGTAGCCAGGACTCGGTGGGATGCTGGCGCTTGTAGCAGCAGTTTAACCTACCATGGTCCTGACTTTTTTTTTTTTTTTTTTTAAATAAAAGTTGTGCTATAGAAGATTTTGATATGGCCTTCTAAAGTGTTTTTGTTACCTGTTTGGATATCATATTTCTTTCTTTAGCATTCCATTAATATGAATTTATTCTATAAAAACAATGATTATACTTTTTAAATATAGGTGGTATTGGATTTGCCTTGATAATAGATTTTGCTGATTTTCTGAAGCAACAGGTAGACTAATGATTAAATCTAGCAAGCAATTTCTTTCTCACTTTGAAGTAAAGATCTTCTCATTCTACTGTAATTTTTCCTGTCTTCCATCCTCTCTCCCTTCCTGCCTTCTTTCCCTGACTATTCTCTTTCTCTCCTTTTGGAAAAAACAGAAGCTTAGAAGAAGGCAGTCTCTGAATTCTAATCTGTTAAATTATGAGTTACTTTCAGTAACACATCGGAGACATTTAGAGAAAACATAGCTTTACATATAGGAGAGCACATAAAAAGTTCATAGAAAAATGGAGCTAAAAGATGTTTATTTTGGTGCAGATTTTTCTGAAATCCACCTACCATTTTTTTACAATGTATATTTTACTGGAATGTTTTAAGACTCCTTGTATGCGTGTATCTCAAATTTTTTTGCACCACAATAAACCTTTCTTTTATTTGAAAGGTAGAGAGAGAGAGAGAGAGAGAGAGCGCGCGCTGCCCCTGAGGGTGTGCATTAGCAGGGAGTTGGAATGGAGTTGGAGCTCAAACCCAGACACTCTGATGTAGGATGTGAGCACCCTAAGTCGTGTCGTTGCTACTGCACAAAATGCCTGCTTCAAACTTTTCTTTAATTTCCATTTTCTCAGGCTTTTTGAGTTACTCCTGTATTTGAGACTAGAACATTCAATACCAGGCTCACAACTAGGTAATTGTAAATTATCGAATATTTCAATCTCAGTTGGTTGACCACAGATCAATTTGTAGGACCTCAGGAGAACTAAGGGGTGGCAATAATCACTTTGAACACTGCACACATGGTAAGAGGGAATGTAACTACTTCTCACTGTGCAAAAAGGAGAAGTTTTTCTTGATAGCTTCACTATAGTTAGAGGTCAAAACAGGAAGTGCCATTGTTAATAGGCAGAAACATAAAAGTTTAGTTCTTAAAAACACCTTGAACTTTCTTCCCCATGACGATATTTTGCATGCAGGAACTTTGGGTGGGACCCCAATGGCTTCCTGCATTTTCTTCAAAGTGGTAAAATTTGTTTTTGTTTTAAAATACAGTTTAGCCATTTCAGAAAGAGAACAAACAGCTTTTAGGTTTTTATGAGCATCTGCGATTATCTGTCATATGTGGCTAAAAAGATGACCAGTACTGATGAAATGCCACTTTATATTTAGAGAAAAGTCTCAGTACATGTCCTCAAAATAATTCTTTTAAAAATATCTCCTTTCTGGGAAAGTTTAGTCCATGGCTAAATGTGGGTATATACACTTTCATGACAAAGACTGTCTTTTCACCCACATACACTGATGGTAAAAAGCCCAAGTGCTATGGTCTTGGAAACTGGTAAAGCAGAATTCTATAGCCCTGGTTCTTTGTGCGTAAACCCCAATAGGTCATTCTAATGACACGTGTTGGCTTGACTTAATATTTTAGACACAGAGAAAATGTCATAAATCTAGAAGACCAAGGGAAGGTTAGGAAAGAAATAATAATTTAGTTATTGACATAGCTTAAATGGGTATCTTGGTTTTGAAACTTTCATCTCCAACATTCCTAGTTTTCCAACAGCCTATGCATGATGGTAGACAAATAGTCTAGAAGGAAAGTATTTATTCAAACTAAAGATAGGCATATATTAGTTACAGATAGAATGAATCCAAGATACTTTTCCTCTTTTCTTAGTAAGAATATTTCATAAAGGGATATACTAATATATTGAGAGAACATTTTCAGACCAAATGCTTAACTTGAATTTAATTTTTACTGGTAACAACATAAAAGACTAATTCTTCACATACAGGACCAGTAAACTAAGATAAAATACCTGTCTACACACAGCTAGATACAGTCAAGGACACCTGTTCATGTATCTTTCTTTGTGGCCTTAAATATACTTGAGTTTGTTGTTCTTTACAGAATGATTTCTTTATAGAATTTGTGGAAAAACAAAGTCATGTGACTTAAGAATTGTGTGTGACTATCTCTAATGAAAAATAAAAGGCATTTTGCAGAACTATTAAGCTGGTTAAAAATAGATAGTATTGTACTTAATCTCCTAATCTAGTAATCAACCAGAACCTTCTTTTGCCCTAATATCAGTGTGTAGAAGAGATGAAGTTCTGGAGCCAGAATGAAATGAAGCTCACTAGGGGTCTTTTCATCTCTTATGTGTTATTGGAGCAAAATTTCTTGAAGTTACGTTTTTCATCTGTAGAAAGCAAAAAAAGAGGGTAGAACTAGCAGAGAAGTGGAGAGGATACTCACAGAGTGTTAACGTTTTAAAATTTGGTGTATTATGATAGCAGGGCATTGAGTTTAGCCTCTCATCTTTTCTCTCAAGATCTTGGTGCTTTTGTTCACTTTTTGTTTTTAAGGTGAATTGGAAACTTAATGCTTTTTAATAATGCAGTTGGAGTTTTGAAACAGAAGGGAAAATTTAAAAGGAGGATACACTTGATTGTAAGATCACAGTTCTATTAAAAATTGCTGGATTCTTAAAGGAAAACATTACTTAACAAAACTTATATTAAAAAAAATTTTTTGCAAAGCACTTTTATAGAAAATTATTTCTTTTGAACATAAAGTGAAAAATGTCCAGGATTACAGCACAGTTACTGGCAGAGCAAGACCATAAATCATGCATCTTGTTTCCTACCCTAAGAGTCTTTGCATTACATCCCTGTCTCTTTCCTTTTCCTTTCTGCTTCTCCCATGAGTGATTCCGATGTTTATTTTTGTGGATGCTTAACAATATAACAATATAGAAGACTAAAAGCTTTTTCAGGGCCAATTTGTGCCCTATTTATATTTATATCTCTAGTAGCAAATCCGAAGGAGGCATTTGGTTAATAGTTGTTGAACCATACATGAATGAAATAAATATCAAAAGATAAATTAAAACACAAACGTATTTCAGATATTAAATAAATAAATGAAAATAGATCAGAATTATAATTTTTAGATAATTATCCAGAGTATTGACTGAATTAGATGCTATCTATTTATCTCCCTAAATATCAATCAACTTACTTATCCATCTCTCTACATATCTGTTTATCTGCCATCTATTTTGTTAATATCATTCTAAATAATACAGTTTGTCATCCATTACTGTTTATAAATTTTCAGTCATTAGTCATAATTATAATTTAGAAAGACTTAATTCTATTTTATTGAAAACATAAAAATTAGAATTCATTCTTTAGAAGCCTAAGGTTTATTGAAATACAATTAAGAAAAATGGTCATAATTATCTGTCATGTTTAGAAGAATACAAGACTATGACCCCTACCTCTTATTCACATCAGTTTTGCTAATTTATGGCTATTATAGTTTGTTTACAAATGTACAGGTTATAAAAGCATTAGCTGACCATTTTTTATATTATTCCACCCACATAGCTTATCCATGACTAGATTTCAACTGCCCTGCAAACTCTACAAGTAAACATTTGAATATGTCACTCAGGAGAAAATTTAGAGGAAGAACTAATTTACTGTTCTTTTAAGACTAAGAATTACTGGGTTCATGCACTAGGAAGATACACTGAGGAAAAACAAGCTCAAAGAATATACAAGTTTTGCAAAGCCAAACTCATAAAACATCAAGATGGACTATCTAAGATCAGATTTAGATTCTTGAGGTCCTTACCAAAGAAGAAAGTACTGAAAAGTGGCCCAAGCTGTGACTTTGCCTAGTAAGTTACTGCTGTCAAAAAATGCTGCACAATGCCATCTAGTGACAAGGGGGTCAACACAAGATTAATCACAACAATGACAGGGTGAGGACAGAAACAATCCCTAGAATTTTATGCATCATGGGGGAAAATCCTTCTGAGAGAATTGAAATTGGTAGAGATCAGTTTTATTTCTCCAGGTACACTTAGCCAGGACTACTTAGCCACAGCCTGGGGCTTTCAATTTTGAAACACTTTGTTGCCACCTACCTCCCAATCTGCACCACTACCTCCTTCTGTGGAGGCCCTTCACCATCCAGTCCGCAGTTCAACTCAGAACTGATGCGTGCTCTCCAAGCCAGGGCCCCAGTCTAATGACAGGTGGTGGAGGTGGAGCACTGTAGAAACCAGTCTCAACAAACTAAAAAAAAAAAAAAAAAAAAACAACTTCAAAAAAGGGAACCAAGATGATCCTTGAAACAATCTGTGCCAAATAAAAAATAATAACAACAACAATAAATAAACTGTTGGAAGTTCAAAGAGTAAAACTAAAATAGGGACCAGAGGAAATCATCTTTGTTTTTCTCAACCAATGACTGAGCAGGTCTGATGCTTTCTTGTTCCTTGTGCCAAATCGTCATTAGAAATGCCAGAGACCTCCCTCTGATGGGCCATAGCAGTATGCCCTAAGAGAAACAATTTTCTTCAACATTTCTCATCCTTTGTAAACAGATGGCATAGATTTTTTTTAAAGACCAACAATCTGTCAACTGTGGAATTCATATATTCCAATAGTTTCCTTTTGGTTAATTTTTCACAGCTAGATTAGCCAGTGTTGCTGCTGTAGAGACTTTTAAGAAAATGAGACACTGGGCTGCATTCATATGTATCTGTTTCAACTCAGTAGGAACATTTTAGTTGTCTTAGAAAAATACCAAGTTAAAAAACTTTGTGAAGTGAAAAGAAAACCTTATCAAAATCTCCAGCTTCAAGTACGTTTAGTTGTTTTCTTTTTGTTGTTGCCTACATGCTGTGATAGGAGCACAATGTGTGGAAATTGCATAACCATTATTTCCATAAATCAAAGCTATTGAGACATGAGAAGGCCATGCAGAGTTGCTGTGTGAAATGTGGATTAAAAAAAAATTCCACCATGCCTTTCCATCTAAAGGCCTCCTTTCTTTAAAATATCAATCGTTTCTTCATTCTTCACCACTACTGGGATATACCTTGTTGTTAAACTAAAATCAGAATTAGCCGTAGATCAAGTAACTTTGAAAAGTGTTTTCTCTCTTTTTTAAAAAAACATTTTTGCTTATTTTGACTTTCTTGTTTTTAATATTTTTGGTTAGTGAGGCAAAAGGCTTTTAAATTCAAGTATTACAATTCAGTGGAGCTTCTATGCCACAGGAGCCTGCAGCCCCTTCCGTTCTCAGGTTCTTAGGGATGAAGGAGGGTCTTTTTGCTACTTACTTCACATTTAAAGTCATGCCCAGTCAGATGGGTATTTAGGTCAAAGACAGCCTGAAGGCATCGCAGGAGAGTTAAAGAATTATCCCAGGTTTCCTGGTTCCTCTTTTGGTGGGCCCAGCTTGGTTCCTTAGCACCACAGCTGCTGCTGAGTGTTCACCTTCCCCCTCTCCAGTGAACATATCTAGGGTGGCTGGGGATGGCATGACGACCTCTAACTTGGACATCAGAAGGTGAAAATAGGTAAAATGAAGCTTTCTTTTGAGAACGTCTACTGCAGTATTCTGTCAGTCGGTTTAATAGTTTAGAGTCATCCTGAGGAAGTGAAAGACTGCAAAAAAGTCGAAAAAAATGAGCTGTGCTTTGATGTTTTTCATCGCTTGGGTTGTGAGTGTAATAAGCATGATAAATGTCTTTTTAAGTTTCTAGATTTGTGATCAAAGATTGTTTTTTTTTTTCCTATAAAGTTTCTTCTCAAACAAATGGTTCAGTGTTGTATAAATTTCAGTGCTTATAAGGCTTACATAGCAATTACAGCATGAGTCTATGAAACAGACTAATTACATAGTCTAATTTTGAATCATGGTGGGAGCTTTTTTTTTTAATCTTTAAATTTGATGCCATTTTTTTTCTATCATTTTTCACCCGTGGGATTTTTCTGGTTAGAGATGTGTATAATGATCTTCCTGCCTACATTCCCTTCTAAAATAATCTGTTTCCCTGCTGACCAGATGGGCCTAGTGGTCCAAGATTATACATGTGACCCTACTCTTCTGGCTACTATGATTGTACCAGTATATGGAGATGGGCTCCCAGAACAACTTTAGAGGGTAGGCTAATCCAATTGGATGATACTGTTTGAGAATTTTTCATTAAGGCACAGGTGGACGATAATTGCAGGGTCACAGGTATTTGATGTGAGACCAAACAATCCCGAATGAGAGCTGTTCCATGGGAAAGCTCAGCTTAGTGTAAACCAAATTATGCAGAAACCCAAAGTAAATGCCTTGAATATGGTGCTAGCCTAAAAGAGTGACACCAATAGAGACGCAGAGGGAAGCGGTAACGTAATTTCTAGTTGACATTTGTGAAATCCCGTCTCACCATCCAGAATTCTTTTTCAAGTCTTCAAATAAATATTATGTTTTCCAGCATTGATTGGGTTGGACTGCCCGCCTCTAGAAATAATCACTGATTGTCTTAAATTAATCAGCAGTGTTGCATCATCTGTGACTGGTTCAGGGTAGGTGTTTGAACCAATTGTGAACAATGAAGTTCAGGAGACAGTCGCTAGGATTTCTGGAAAAGAATCTCCTCTCCAATCCAGAGGAGTTGCTTTAAAGTCGTGCTTGGCTTTTGTAGATATGAACTGGGTGTCATGTAGTTCTGGAGGTAACTGAAGGTGAAAATAGCATCATGGAAGACAGAGTGCAGCCATGGAAGGAAAGTAGGTCTGTCGACACTATGGAGCCTGTGGGTTTTTTAAACTTGCTTTGTTTTTGGATTCTGGGTCATCTAGGCCAAAAATTCCTTAAACAAATTGCTTAAACTGCTTGGTTGAATTTTCTCTTACTTGTAACTGAAATCTTGAATTTAAGGGAGACTAATACTCTTCTAGGTCTCAGAGGAGTCCATGGAATCCCTAAGTAGAAATTGTGTTTGCCTGGTCCTGTATGAGCCCAGTGCCTGCACATACTGGTTGCATTATCATTATTCATAAAATAATAAATTCCTTCCTGACTCGCAATAATATCACCTGCATGCAATCTTATAAACAGTGGCTCTCAGGGAGGCATCTGATTTTCAGGTTGTATGAAGTGGCCTTGGAGAAGATTACAGGCAACTGTAAAATGGTTAAGGAAGAAACCAATCAACTTCATCAGGCCTGGGAAAAATCAAGTGAATGCTACATGAATAGACAGCATAACACACACTTCCTTATTACGTATTTTTTACAGTCACCTTTATTCCTATCTTGATAAGGCTTTGGCTTCTGCATTTGCAATGGAAGTAGACAGAAAAAAATGTTGTTTTCCCATAGTCAAAACTAAGGGTTGCATCTGGAACTCTGGAACATTGCCTCTCTTAACCCTGACAATCCTGTCTGGTGAGTATCATTGGTACCATCATAGAATGGAGACATTGAGGAAGAAAGTTATCCGAGTTACTAAGTGAACTGAGATCGGAATTGAAAGGACCACTATTACTTTATGATAATTAGCAAGTGTGATTAATTTATGACCTCTCTGGTTTTGCCAGATCTGAAATTCTTGCTTTAAGGGCATTAAAGCATACAGAGAATGTCTCTGGAAAAATTACAAGTAACGATTCTCTCCAGGTTGTCGCTCCCCCTCTTCGTGGAGGAACGACACAGGACCCTGTGCTGTTCTTTTGTCTGCTCGGCCCTCCCCGGGTTTGCTGCTGGTTCTTCCCGGGTTGGCTACTGTCCCTTCCACCTCCGTGGAAGGGCGGTTCCCCCTGCCACTTTTCCCCACTTCCGCAGGGGAGCTGCACACCGCTGGCCGGCTCTCTCGGGGGCTGCACAGGTGTCCCTTCAGATGTTCCCCTTAGATGTTCCTTGTGCATGCCGTCTCTCTCCTCCTTTATAGTCCTCCTCCGCCAATCCCAACTCGGCTGCGCACACGCCAAGTACGCTGCTCTCCTCCAATCAGGAGCAGGATCAGCTCCTGGAGGTCATCACTCAAGTTGGCAAGAGGCAGCTGCGTAGAAGCTGTTTTCTCCTCTCCCAGCGCCATATTGTGGGAGAGCAGATGCATAGAATAAGTCTTAATTCCAGTAACTCAGTCCAGTCCGAGTTGCTCCCCACACAGGTGGTGACTACGAGTGAGATACATTTATTTTTCACCATCCAGTGTTTTGTGGTGACTACGAGTGAGATACATTTATTTTTCACCATCCAGTGTTTTGTGCTTTTTGAAATTTGAATCATATTGTTACATTATTTTATAAAAAAGTGACACATTTAGGAAAAAAATCCTATCAAGGAAATCCTTTTCTGATAAAATGATAGGCCTGTAATATATGTCTCAGAGATTCCATTTAGCTCTAAAATTATTTTATTGTGTGATTTAATGAAAGGCTTCCAGCTTTACAGAAGATAAAGAATTCTGTACTATGTGTTCTCCAAAGCTACTGAAATGGAATAAAAGGAATCTTAAAAAGGGGCACTTACGTATTTGGCAGTATCAATTGTCTTCTAAAACATCAGATGAATTAAATTACATTTTGGAAGTTAACCTTCAGACTCAGATCAGGCCAAATGTCTCTGGGGTCCAATCAAAACCTAAAGGGACCTGCCAGTATTTTCACTTAAAAGGATAACTCTGTTGTGATTAACATCAAACTACCTAAGGAGTGGAGAGAGCAGCAGAGAGAGCGCAGCAATTAATCACTCCAGATGTCTCCCATGGGTGTGGACAAGCTGAAGGGAAGCATGCTTTGCACATTTTATTTTCTCAGGGACACAGCAGGCATGTTGTAAAATCACTAGGATAGGCCCCATGACCCAAACAAAGGAGGATAAAGAAAATTCATGTACATAGGCATTGGCAATTTGCCTTCATTCTCTAATGACAAACCAACCCTACAGGAGACAGGAACCCCTTGGAGTCTGACCTTGCTGCTTCTTACTAAGACAGCTTCGCATATGCATGTGTGTGTTTAACTGCTTCACACTGATGAAACCTCTCATGTCAGAGACACCAATCATGTGTTACTGTGAGCTTTCTGGTCAAACATGGCACAGCTTTTCAGTACACTAACTCATGTTTTTGAGCAGGATGAAAAACTAAAAGTCAATAAAAGGACCTTTTAATTCACTGGCATTAACATGAATATATGGCATCTGTAAAGCTCTACTGTAGCATTGAAAGAGTCACATCAAATTTTACTGCTACAGAAAGTACATCAGTTCTGCTAACGAAAGCTCTGAGTACTTCGCACATTATTTTCCTGAATTCTTTCCTTCTATTTCAGTGTCTGAAATGGTAACAAGTTCTGTCCCAGCATTCTTTCTGGAAAGGTCTGGGTACTGTCTTTTGATCTCTGCCTGTAGCTTCCAAGTAACTCTTGGCTGAAGTTTTAAAGTAAGAGAAATGATTTTCTTTATGAAATTTTGTATTTTTTCTTTCTATTCACCATCCTGCGTTTCCTCCTCTGAGGCCGCAGAATTCTGTTACAAATTCTAACAGGAAGAGGCAGTGACCTTCTTTGCTGAGACTCAGAACTACAGGAAGAGGATCTGGAGTGGGATCCCTGCGTGAAAGGCACTTCTGCCTCTTGTGAAACCCCCGAAACTTAACTTTAATGAGAGAATAATAGAGATGCGACAGTGGAAAAATCCATTGTGTTGTTCTGTAAGGTGGCTATTTGATAAGCCTGTAGGAAATGTCACAGAGCTGTGTCTCTGTCTCTCTTTGACCACTTGGGCTTCTGTAGATAAGCTTTGCATCCATCTAAGAATTCCATTTTACCTGCACTAGATTTCACAACGGTGAAGCTGAAAGGAATGCGTAACTTGGTGTATCGTCAGATGTGGTCCTGCCAGTGTTTATCAGTGTTCACAAGGCAAGGTAACCTGGCCAGTCAAGCAGATTTTCTCCTAAATCTTTCTTCTTGTCTATCAAATCTGACATAACATTTAGTTTATTCCTGTTTCCCATTCCAATTTGATCAAAAGTTGTGGGTATCTTATAGAGTTCTGTAGATTGGCTGTTTCATTTATATCACCATTGTGAAAGTCCCCTGAATCTTAAAAGTAATGTAAACCTTAATCTACAATGCTTTTTCTTCCTGATGTGTGGACTGACTTCTATTTCATTTGTAATTGTTTAATGGAAGAAGGTAAAATCCTTTGAGAAAAATGGTTCACAACCTTCTTGTCTCACATGGAAATCTCTACCCCAGTTTACTTGTTCTACTTTTATAAAAGCATTGAGACTTTCTTTAATGAAGGGATTTCAGAAAGCCTTTGTCATGAACTTTGCTGAACTCACATCAGAAGGCCAGAATACATGAAACCTATTAATTCATGAACACTCTTAAGGGAGATCCTTAAAGTCTGTTTCTCAAGCTCAATGTTATTTTGAAATACAGAAGAAAATGCCTCTCTTAAAGCGATGCTTTATGATTAATGAGATAATATGTTAAATGTGTTTGAGTTCCTGGAGTGAAAGTCCCATATAAGGAAGCTATTATTATTTATTATTACCATCCAGATGCCAAGACTATATATTTCCTTAGGATAAAATGAAATATAGGACAGATGCAAAAATTCTAGATTATCAGCAAGCCCTAGGGAAGCTTGCATATGGTGGGCATCCTTTGATAAATATGCTAAATATATATTTATATGATAAACTGACTAGTGAAATTATAGAGAGCTGCCTCTGCGAGCTATCACTTGGAGTCAGTGAGTTCCCTAGTGTATTGATAAGTAGAGGAAAATTCTACAGGGGGTAGATGGGTTCTTGCCAGTATTCGGAATAGGCCCTTTCCTTTACTGTATTCTGCAAGCAATGATTAAGAAAGAAATCAGTGCTACTGAGGCTCTTTTATTCACTGTTAGTGGTAATGAAACATGGCAATGTAGTGGGAGGGTAATTTGGCCATATTTATCAAAATTGCAAATTCATTTACTCTTTGGTTTTCCCTATGGATGTACCTACATTGTATATAATAGCAACAATTAGAAACCACCAAAATATTTGTTAATAAGAGAATGATTACTTAATTTATACATATATTCAATTGTATATTGTGTAATTAAAAAATGAGGAAGATGTGTGTCTGCATATGTGGAAAGATCTCCAAGATGTGTTTTTCAACAGGGTACAAAGCAATGTGTATGGTATGACTGCATTTGTGTAAATAAGACACAGGGAAATGTGTATGAACCAGATACACATGTTTTCATATGTGTAGGCACCGAACAACTATTAATTGTATTTAGGAGAAGGGAAAGAGTATTATAATGAGAAGGAGAAATCATTTATTTTTTAATTTCATACTTAAAAGTTATTGCTTTAATTTAAAAAATTTTTTAAAGAAAGAAGAAATCCTCTTTTCTACTGCAAGTTAGAAGAGGTCACCTTAAAAGGCTGCTGCTTGGGGCCAACATTGTGTAGTAGCAGGTTAAATCGCGCCCTGCAATGCCTGCATCCCAAATGGGCACTGTTTGGAATCTTAGCTGCTCCACTTCTGATCCAGTTTTCTGTTAATGTGCCTGGGAAAACAGCAGAGGACAGCCCAAGTGCTTGGGCCCCAATACTCACTGGGAGACCCGAAAGAAGCTCCTGGCTCCTGGCTTCAGCCTGTCTTAGCCCTGGCTGTTGTGGCCATTTGGAGAGTGAATCAGTGGTTGGATGATCTCTCTGTCTCTCCATTTCTCTATAACTGAATTTCAAATAAATAAATCTTAAAAAAAAAAAAAAAGCTGTTGCTTTTAGGGAACTCACGCTGTGGTCAGTATTTCCTACACAGAAGCATCTCTGGACACCTAAAAGACTCTAGGAAAAAAAAAATTTTTTTTTTTGACAGGCAGAGTGGACAGTGAGAGAGAGAGACAGAGAGAAAGGTCTTCCTTTGCCGTTGGTTCACCCTCCAATGGCTGCCGCGGCAGCCGGTGCACCGCGCTGATCCGATGGCAGGAGCCAGGTACTTATCCTGGTCTCCCATGAGGTGCAGAGCCCAAGGACTTGGGCCATCCTCCACTGCACTCCCGGCCCACAGCAGAGAGCTGGCCTGGAAGAGGGGCAACCGGGACAGAATCCGGCGCCCCGACCAGAACTAGAAACTGGTGTGCCGGCAAAGCAAGGGCAAGGCGGAGGATTAACCTATTGAGCCACGGCGCCCGCCTGGCTCTAGAAATTTTATTTTCATCCCAGAGTGACTGTATCAAAGCCACCAAATTTGCATCTAAAACACCTGTAAGTCCAAACCTCTTTTCTTCTCTAATCCAAGGTGAGGGTGTAAGGATGGAATGGTGTTTTTTTCCCCCAATCTCACTGCCTGCAATTTTGTTAAAAAAAAAAAAAAAGTATTTGCCTGACACTTACCTAAATACACCTGTGACTATGTCAATGATGATCAGAATTCTTCATTTATAATTGTCATGAATTTATTATAGCCCATAAATGTTGTTACTCTCATAAAACACCTACTATTTTCATAAATCATTTTAGCATGAGAGTGTACATAAAAATCTAACAAGTGTCTCCTGTGAGAGACTTTCTTATCTGAAAATTGGCAAGCAATAGATATTTGTGTAAAACTGCTTAGCATATAAAAATTAGTGAAATATTCAATTATAGAAGAATCTCACACTTCAACTTGTTATCATAAATACATCACTCAAACGTTATTTCAGGTTTCTCATGTTGAAAGAATTTAAACTAGTTGCTAAGAAATCACAGCATAGTCATGTTGGACATACAATATGCAAGTATGTAATTATGAATAATAAAAGATAGATTATTTGTGAGCAGAATAAGTTGGTCTTTATCATTAACAATTATTTATCTATTTATTTTTATTTTTTTGACAGGCAGAGTTAGACAGAGAGAGAGACAGAGTGAAAAGTCTTCCTTTTTCCATTGGTTCACCCTGGAAGTGGCTGCCACGGCTGGTGCGTTGCGGCTGGCGTGCTGTGCCGATCTGAAGCCAGGAGCCAGGTGCTTCCTCCTGATCTCCCATGTGGGTGCAGGGCCCAAGGACCTGGACCATCCTCCACTGACACCCCCCCACCCCGGGCCACAGCAGAGAGCTGGCCTGGAAGAGGAGCAACCAGCACAGAATCTGACACCCCGACTGGGACTAGAACCCGGGGTGCCGGCACCGCAGGCGGAGGATTAGCCTAGTGAGCCTCAGCGCCAGCCAACAATCTTAATTTTGAATTCTTACACAGTGACTCAAAGTTAGGGAGGAGATACAAATTTGAAATTATTTCTTATACATTCAAATTGAAACAACATACTTTGATATGGGCTGAACTTAGTATTGTTGCATTGTTATTTATTTTTAAAAAGTTTTATTTATTTGAAAGGTAGATTGACAGATGAAGAAGGCAAAGACACACACACACACACACAGATCTTTCATCTGCTGGTTCACTCCCCAAATGCCTGCAATAGTTGGGGCTGGGCTGAAGCCTAGAGCCAGAAACTCCATCCTGGTCTCCTGCACAGGGGACAGGAAACTAAGCACTTGGGCCATCATCTGATGCATTAGCAGGAAGCTGGATCAGAAGCACAAGGGCCAGGACTTAGTCCCAGGAACTTTATATGGGATGTGGTCATCCTAAGTGGGGGCTCATCATCCACCCCACATGCGCTATTTAAAACCTCTCAGAGAAGTTTTAGAATAGATGTGTAAAATCACTGTGATATAACTGCAGTAACAAAAGATTTCTGGTCTCTACCTTGATCTACCTGGGCTAGCCTTGAGACCACACAGTGCAATTCCTGTCTAGTATCATTCTGTTACATGTAAAGCGGTGTGACACTTGTCACAGTTGATCACAATTGACTTTCATTTCTTTTTTATGGCTTTATAGATATATAATGAGTTTGACTATTTTTGACTATTTTCATGTTCCTGTGACAGGAGAGAAAAGTATTTTAATTGTGTGAAGCAGAAGAGCAATAGTTTTCAGCATGTGGTCCCTGAATCAGCAAAATTAGCATCACTTGGGAGCTTGTTAGAACTGATTCTCAGACTTCACTCCAAACCTACTGAGTCAGAAACTGAGTGTGGGATGCAGTAATGCATATTTTAACCATCATTAAAGCTTGAGAACCATTTCTGTATAGGAAAACTTTTAGTGTGGGGCAAGTACCACAAAACATTTATTTACTTATTTATTCATTTGCATTTTATTTGAAACTCACAGAGAGAGGGAGGTATGGAGGGAGAGAAGGAGTAGGAGAGCATGTGCAAGAAAGCTCTTTCATTCAGTGGTTCACTCTCCAAATGCCTGCAACAGGTGAGATAGGGCAAGTCCCAAGCCAGTAGCCCAATCAATCCAGGTCTCCCACATGGGTGGCAGGGACCCAAGTACTTGACACATCACCTATCTGATGTCTCCTAGGGTGTACATTAGCAGAAATCAGACACGGAGACTTCTTAAATGTTACACCAAATGCCTCCCACCTCCCACTCTGTGCAAACATACTGCCCTTCTTTGTGATGTCGCAGACCCTGTAATGAAAGAATATCTACTTTCAATTTTTCTGCGTACTTCTTAGTGGTTATATTGGAAGGTCAGACACTCAGATGGCACGCATCAGAATCATAAAGATGATGTGATAAAACTCAGACTCCTGGACCTTTATAAACTTTGCTGGGCACTTGGAGCCTGAATCAGTGTATGGAAGGTCTCAGGCTGCCTATCTCTCCTTTTCTCTGTCTCTGCCTTTCGAATAAAAAATGAAAATAAATAAATAAGAAATCAAAATATCCATGTGTGTGTGTGTGGACACATCTGTTCCTTGCTAATGTTTTCTCACCTTGCTTACTGGACACACATGTATACTTTCCACATCTCAATTCAGGATTATTTTATTCTCAAAATTATTTATGACAACTATCCTATGCCACCTCCACATGACACATAGATATTTACATTTTAGCAGCAATTGCTCTTATTTGCCTAAATGTTTTTGTCCCTTCCATAGTGTAATCTCTGAGATCAGGCGTTGTATGTTCTTATCTTTCTGGTCTCAGTGGCTTCAAATGGGATCCACAGTGAGCAGTGATTCTATAAATAAGTTAACCTTATTGAGCAAGTACCTGGTGACAATAAACTGGTCAAAGTTCAATGACATCCTATTAAAGCCCACATGTACCCCTCCTATATTATGGAGATGTTGGTAATTTAGTGATCCCCTTTAATCATTTTTAAAGCCCTGTTTCTCTGTCATAGTAAAAGAAAAACCTCACAAACAAGTACGTGCTACATTCTGGTTCCAAGAAGGGGAGAAGTTGGGGCAAACCACATCCTGCTCTCGGAGCTCAGCAAAAACCGTGCAGCATGAAGTAGGGAGCTGAGGCTGCTCACGTGGATCTGCACTGTGACAGTTCATCAGCAGTGAGCTGCTCCTGAAAAGGAGAAATTATCTGTATTTTTACACAACCAACTCAGGCAATTCTAGGCTCCCTTGTGGGAAAGGGACACAATAGAGCAGGAAATTGCTTTGATACTCCCAGTTTTAATTTCCTGGGGCTGCCATACCAAGGTCCTACATACCAGTGGCTTAAAAACAGCAATTTTTTTATTTCACAGTTCTGGAGGCTGGAGTCTGAAATCAGGGATGGGGGTGGGGTTGGTTTTGCCTGTGTGTGTGTGTGTGTGTGTGTGCGTGCGCACGTGGTGTTGGGTGGGTGGGTGGGTGGGTGGGGGGGCCCTGAGGGAGAAACACCTGTGCCTTTCTCCCAGCTTCTGGTGGTTGCTGGCAACCTTGGCTGATAGTTGTATACTTGCAGTCTGCTTTCATCACCAAATGGCCTGCTTTCTGAACCTGGATTTGCCTCTTTTCATAAGGATACCCAAATCCAGTATAACCTCGTAGTAACCTTTTCCAAATAAGATCTCATTCATAGTTTCTAAAGGTTAAGATTTGAGCATTTCTTTCGAGGAGACACAATTCAATCTGCAACAGCCCCTCAAATCCCATTGGACCACAGTCCTAGCATCCAGGCTTTTCTATTTCTTTGTTGGGTGGGGTGAGGAGTATGTAAATGGGACCTGAGAATTCTGAGCTTTGATGGCACATGATGGTCTCATCTTCCCCCTTAGGATGGATGAGATCAAGAAGTATCATTTACTTACTTCTATAGTTTAAAAGTTTCTGAAATTGCATTTGAAGTAAACACATATTTTAAATTTCATAGTTAAAATATTCTAAAACATGTTTTTTTCTAAAGATTTGTTTTATTTATTTGAAATACAGAGTTATAGAGAGAGGTAGAGACAGAGAGAGAGGTCTCCCATCCGCTGGTTCACTCCCCAGATGGCCTCAACTGCCAGAGCTGCGCTGATCCGAAGCCAGGAGCCAGGAGTTCCTTCCGGTTTCCCACGTGGGTGCAGGGGCCCAAGGACTTGGGCCATCCTCTACTGCTACCCCAGGCCAGTGCAGAGAGCTGGATTGGAAGAGGAGCGGCCGGGACTAGAACCGGTGCCCATATCGTATGCCGGTGCTTCTGGCCAGGGCGTTAACCCACTGCGCCACAGCGCCGGCCCCTAAAATATATGTTTTCTATAAAGTGTTAGAGTCAATAGTTTCTTTTTCAGATTTTTGAAAAAGTTTTGTTTCATTTGTTTGGAAAGACAGAGTGAGAGAGAGAGAGGGAAAGGGGTCTCTCATCTGCCGGTTTACTCCTTAAGTGCCTGCAATGGCTGGGGCTGGGCCAGGCCGAAGCCAGGAGCTAAAAACTCCATCCTAGCTTCCTATGTGGTGACAGGGACCAAGTACTTAGGCCATGATCTGCTGCCTTCCCAGGTACATTAGCAGGAAGCTGGATCAGAAGAGGAAAATCTAGCTAAGACTTGAATTGGTGCCTCTTGTGGGATACTGACATTGCAGGCAGCTGCCTAACTCGCCGCGCCAGGACATCGGTCCCTCTTTTTCAGACCTTTAAAGAACTGAAATGATCTCTGAAACGATTTAACCATTAGAAAATTAATGGGTCAAACAAGTTTCAACAAATAAGAAAGATAAAGAAGAACGTACAATAGATAAACTGAATAATTACATAATCACAGGGCTGGAAAGGCTTTTGAAACATTTTCTAGTTAGGTCAATTAATCCTGCCTTCTTCAATGATTAAACTGAGGCCTATTTAAATATATTTTTTTCCAAAGACTCAATTAGTTAATGAGCACAATTTAGACTATATTCACGTTTGTTAACATCTAGTTCATGTTTCTTCTGGTCTTCATTGTTAGATATTATGATGAATTATTTCAGGATCTAGTTTTAGCTTAGAGAAAATCAGTTTAAAAAAGAATCTAGGTTATGAATTTCCTAGTATGTGGTGTGGTCCATAGGTAGAGTTCAGAATATTTTTTTCTCCCAAGCAAAACTTTTTGATAATAAAAGAGGGTGTTAATAATTATCAGGTCAACAAGTATAAATTGGAAAGGCTTTGGTTAAATGTTCATAGTGACAACCTATTCATAGGTGCTACCCTACATAAAGATGGTTCTGGGTTGTTCATATACTGTTTATTTCTAAATATTTTCAGTGCATATATTACTTTGATTATATTACAGAAGTTGATAATCCATAAAAAACTGTTTTCCTCTAGCTTTTGAAAATCTGTAGGTCATTTGAGAATGAACAGAGAGAGGGCCCCAAATCCCTAATTGAGAGTAGTTGATTAGTTTACTAAACAGATACTTACTGATTATTATGCACCAGGCATTGTTCTAAGAGCTGATTTATGGTAATGAAAGTATGCAAAAACCTCAGTGTTCTTGAGGTTTGCATTTAGTAATGAAACAAAGGACTTACTGACTGCAATTTTTGAGACTTGGGATTTACCTTGCCTTTTTCAGGAGTGGTGGTTAGAGGCATTATTTTGAAGCATCCCTATTCTTAGGCCACGTTCCTTGATGGTCTATGTGATCTATCATCAACCAGTGCATTGAGATGTGCTCAGAGATTTAACAGAGGTCAAAGGCAGTTTATTTATTTGAGAGAGAGAGAGAGAGAAAGCACTCACATTTATTAGTTTATTCTCTAAATGCCTGCAGTGGATCCAGGCTGGGGGCGGAAGCCAGTAGTCAGAAATTCAGTGCAGATATCCCAGTGGGTCACAAGAACCCTATTACATACATCACTGCTATCTCCCAGGGTCTGCATCAGCAGGAAGGTGGAGTCAGAAGGAGGGCCAGGCATCAAACCCAGCCATGTGATGTGGGATGTGGTATCTTAGCTGCTAGGCCAAATGCCTTCCCTGTAGCTTGGTTTTTGTGTGTGAAAGTATTTGGGGAATATAGAAACTCCTCTTGTGACCTTGAACTCTCTTGTCCTGTAGACTGATCCAGTAAACTCATTTGTCTAGCCCAAGGGAAACATTTTGCCAATTTTACAGTTGGATAGTTCCTTTTAAAGAAAATGCACAAGCAGTTATTTCAGTATTAAGATTTCCATAAATTAAATCTGTGTAGATTTCCAGCTGAGTTAGACTTTTACCAAAATGATAGAGCCCTACTAATTATTATGTTAAGTAAATCCTCATCCTCTCTGTAAATAAGGTAGTTGGTAATTTACCCTTCTGTAGATGTATAAATTAAGCCACTAGGAGGCTAAGTAATATGCTCACGGTCACAGTGTGTGGCAGGGTGGAAATCAAATCTAGCAGCTTTGATTCCTAAATTTTTATATCAAATCATCTCCCCACAATTAGTTGTATATAATAGCTAGTAGCTAGTCATAAAACCTTGATCTAGCAGCTAAAGTCAATGTAAATAATTTACCTAACATTTCAGCTAGTTATCATGTCATCAGTATCAGTGTGGTATAAAGAGTGCTGTGGTTTATCCCAGCAGGAACTATTGAATGATTATTTTATCCTAATGATCTTCAAGAGCAGAAGACCTAAGGGAGATGGAAGAGTTTTAGGTCAAGAAACACTAACATTCCGAAATTTGTTCAGGCATCGGCAGTAGAGTGTCGGAAAAGATTTAATTGAATTTTTCTTATTAGGTTTTATTCTCCTCCTAGGCCTACTTTGGGCAAGAGAGGCCTGTGAGTAGCTTCTTAGTTGTAGAGAATGCCTTGTACTTTCTCACATTTGATGAGTTTCCAGAATTTCAGAGTTAGATATATAGGACAAGTTTTTACTTGTATATGTTTTATAGGATATGGTCACTCCTGCTATGCTTTGGATATCAAATGTCCCCAAAACGACCATGTATTAAAGGCTTAGTCCCCAGTGTGGTGCTATTGAGAGGTGGTTGAACCTTTTGGGAGGTGAGGCCTAGTGAGAAGTCCTTAGGTCACTGGGTATGCCCTCATCTAATACCATATTACCATGACTTAAATATCATCCACATGTTGGTAGTTCCAAATTTATATCATCCACACAAACCTTTCATCTGAACTCTAAACTTCTATATCCCACTGGCAGCTCCATTTTGGTGCCAATTAACATGTCTTGGTATCCCCCACAGCTCACAATCTGCTCCACTTATAGTTCTTCTGACCTATGTAAAATACAATTGTCCTTCTAATTGCTTGAGTCATAAACTGTGGTTTCATTCTTGATTATTCTCTCACAGTCCACATTTAACCCATCAATAAATTCTGTGGGCTCTACTATCAACATATATCGAGAGTCTAGCCATTTTTCCCCTTTATCTCTTCCACCAGATACAAACAGCCATTCATTCTCTCCTGAATTAATGTAGTAGTTTTCCACTTGTCTCTGTGTCTTAGTGCTATTCTACCAAATGCTCTTCTCAATATAGTACATAGAGTGATTTTTAAATTTTTTAAAATATTTTTTTGAAATGTAGAGTAAGAAAGAGAGAGTGAGAGAAAGAGAGAGATTTCCATTGGTTCACTCCCCAAATGGCTGTGATAACCAATACTAGGCTAATATGATGAAGCCCAGGATTAGGAACTCCATTGCTCTCTCCCACATGGGTGGCAGGAATCCAAGTACTTGGACCATTATCTGCTGTCAGGCACATTAGCAGGAAGCTGGGTTGGAAACAGAGAACTGAGACTCAAACTGGCATTCTGATATGCAATGTGGCAGTTCTAAGGCGAGACTTAACATTCTGCTCCAAAATGTTTACACTTGGTAGAACAATTCTTTTAAATGAAATGAAGATTGATCACGACACACTTTTGTTTTAAAGTCTTCAATGACTTCTATTTCACTGAGAGTAAAAGTAAAAATTCTGACAATGAGCTCCATATGCAACATTTGCCACCCAGTCCCTTCTCTGTCATAATGTACTTATTAAAACCTTCTTCACTGGGGCCTGCATTGTGGCATAACCAGTTAATCTGTCACCTGTAATGATGGCATCCCATATGAATGACAGTTCAAGTCCTGTCTGGTCCACTTCTGATCTGGCTCCCTGTTAACGGCCTAGGAAAGGAGTAGAAGATGGCCCAAGTGCTTGGGCACCTGTCACCCATATGGGTGACCTGGAAGAAGCTCTTGGTTCTGGCCCTTGTGGCCGTCTGAGGAGTGAACCAGTGGATGGAAGATCTCTTTCTCTCTACCTCTGCCTCTCCCTCTTTGTATCTCTGCCTTTCAAATAAATAAATAAGTCTTTAAAAATAAAAACCTCTCTCTGTTTCTTCCTTTTTCTCTGTAACACTGACTGTAAAAAAATAAAATTTTCTTAAAAGATAAAACCCCCTTCACTTCTGCCTTATTGAATTCACTCCTGCCATATTGGTTTCTTTCTTTCTTCTTCTAGAATTTATTTATTTACTTATATGCTTATTTTTTTTACAGAATCCAGCAATATACCTGCCTCAGAGCTTTATCAATGGCTGTCCTTCCTTTACTTATGTGATACTATGTCTGTGAGTGCTCAACTTTCTTTATGCCCTTGTACATTATTTTTATGCTGCTGTATTTTTTTCTTAGTGTTTAGTACCATCTGAACAATTATATATTTATATATATTTATATATATATTTATATATATTTATATATATATAGTTATTATCTGTCTCACTTGAATATAAATTCTCAAAGAAGAATCACAATTTTGTTTCTCCCATATTCTTAGCTCTTAGACTAGTGCTTGGATTATAGTTGACTTTCAATGAAAACTTAATGGAGAGGCTGGAGTTGTGATGCAGTGTGTTAAGCTACAACTTGCAATGCCAGCATCCCAGATTAGAGTGCAGTGAGTTCTGGCTGCCCTACTTCTGATCTGCTTCCTTGCTTTTGTGCCCAAGAAAACAGCAAGTGATGGCCCCTACTACCTATGTTGGAAATCTAGATGTTCCAAGCTCCTGGCTTCAGCCTGACCCAGCCCTGTCTGTTGTGGTCACTTGGAGTGAATCTATGGATGGAAGATCTCTATTCTCCCTCTCTCTGTGTCACTCTGTCTTTCAAATAAATAAATATTTAAAAAATTTAATGGAAAATTGGATGGAAGTATGAATGCCTGAGTAAATGAATAAATATAATTGTGTTAATCAGAATTAGTTGCTGATAAATAATTACTCATTACTTCAAAAGTCAATTATGGGAAATAGGAATTGCTTTTTCTTCTACAGAGTTAAAAAATATGGATGTGATTTGAATCATAATGATTTATTCAGGGAATAAAAGAGTATAGCTTTCTGTTTGTTGAATTTATAGACTGTTCACTCTAGGAAAGAAAACTAGCAGCACTGGACAAGAAAAATGCTTCTACATTAAAACTTACAGAAATTATTTTACTGGTTGACGTCATCATCTTCTGATAATTACCTAATATGCTTGCAATTTGGGTAGTTGCCAAGATTTGAACAATTTCAAGTTTGATTACATTGGCTTAATAGCTTGACTTTCACAGGTGCAGAGATAAAAGGTAAGTAAAATAAAGCTCATAAGTAATTTTTAAAACTATTAGGAAAAATAAAGCAGAACGCAGTTATTTATCTACTAATTTGTTACCATCATTTGCATGCTTCAAATCAAGTTTAGAAACCTAAATAAAAAGGTATAAAAACCCCTAAGCTTCAGTTTTTGTTTTTAAAGCTAATTTAAAAAAATTTTTTTTGACAGGCAGAGTGGACAGTGAGAGAGAGAGACAGAGAGAAAGGTCTTCCTTTGCCATTGGTTCACCCTCCAATGGCCGCCGCGGCCGGCATGCTGCGGCTGGCGCACTGCGCTGGTCTGATGGCAGGAGCCAGGTACTTATCCTGGTCTCCCATGGGGTGCAGGGCCCAAGTTCTTGGGCCATCCTCCACTGCACTCCCTGGCCACAGCAGAGCTGGCCTGGAAGAGGGGCAACCGGGACAGAATCCGGCGCCCTGACCAGGACTAGAACCTGGTGTGCCGGCTCTGCAAGGCGGAGGATTAGCCTAGTGAGCCGTGGTGCCGGCAGCTTCAATTTTATGTACTGTCTCTCGTACTCATTTTTGGTTACATTTAGTCTTATTTTGTTGTTCTTCCAGTTAATGTATAATTTAGAGTTATTTTCTTTCCTTTGAGAGTGAAAGTTTTCAGAATATGAATCATTTCCTTCTTTGTACACCCTAAATTTATATGTTTACTGATTTTACTACCTTTTTTTGTCTTTAAAAATTGATCTGTTCTGAATTGTGACCTCTTTGGCAATATCTGAATCTAAACCTTTTTTTAAATCCCTAGTGCCCAGTATAGTGCTTTGTGCATGGTCGACACTACAAATGTTTGTTAAAATAAATCAGTTTGGCCTATTTACAACAGTAATAGCAGAAGTATAAACACATGCTCTTTTTCTTTGTTTCTAGCATGATATACGTTAATCAGCTGTTGAGTTGAGTTTTTCTAGGTAAATAGTTTCCCATGTAAAATAAGCATAGTAATAGTTCCTTACCTACAGAAGGATGATAAAGAATAAGTGGACATAAACCCTGTTGGCTCTAAGCTAAAAAAAGCCCTTCACTTGGCTCAGCTTCCAAAGTAGCCACTGTTGTTGAGGAGATGACTAGGGTCAGTAACATTGCAGGCAGAACTGTAAATTTCCTTTTAGAGATGCCACCTGCCTTCTATTCAGGCCAGCTTTTCTTCCAGGCCAGCTAGGTAATGGAAGTCAATGGGGTGCCTTCCCTAGGGAGGTTCACACTTCCCTTTTGATATCTCTTCCAGCACCCCATGTAAAGAGATGGATGGTCTGGGCCTCGCAACTGGCCAGGCCTTCAAGCCCACCTGATTATTATCAGGCCCCTTCTGCCAGTTTCTATTTGCTCTTTAATGAGAAAACTTCCTCATGGTTTAGACAGCTCCTTTGTTAGGTCCTCTAATAATGATTCTGTCCTTTGTTTCAGACCCTGTGGATTTGATCTGCTTGTAAGACTCATTTTCTCCAGCCTTGAAAAAGTGAATTTCTAGATGGCCATGGTCATAAGATCTTCAATGGAAGCAGTTTTTGCAATTGACACTGCATCCCCATTGAGAAATCACCTGCTGGAACCTGGTCTTGACTGCTGTTCCCTACTCTACCCCTTTTCAGCATGAAGCAGTCATCACCCAGTTCCCCTAACAGAAGTTAGTGTCCGTTCTTCTGGAGGAGGGAATCTGAGGAGTCAGATAGGTTAATAGGCACTCAGGGCCGTCACAATGGAAATTTAGGGTGCAAAATACTTGTTTTCCACAAAAGTTACCTTTAGCAAGATTAAAGTGCCTGTCCCATTCTTGAGGAGCTTCTAATATTATCATGAGAATAGCAACAGTGGTGACTCCTTCCTTCTGAGCTCCCAGTTTACTATAAAACAAATTAGGTATACCACCTTTCTGATAGCTCTTTTGTTTTATCATGAACAACCCAGATAGGATAAAAAGATTGCAAATCAGGTATTTTGCTTCACTTTGTCTCTGCCTTGTAAGTTTTATTTTATTTAAGCTTGTAAGTTTTATTCTTCCCCAAAATTGTGCTTAAAAGTTTCAGTACCATGAGTTCCTTTGGGTTCCCCCCCCTTTTTTTTTTATTTGACAGGCAGAGTTAGACAGTGTGAGAGAGAGAGAGACAGAGAGAAAGGTCTTCCTTTTTCCATTGGTTCACCCCCCAAATGGCCACCATGGCTGGCGTGCTGCGGCTGGCATGCTGCACCGATCCGAAGCCAGGAGCCAGGTGCTTGCTCTTGGTCTCCCATGCGGGTGCAGGGCCCAAGCACTTGGGCCATCCTCCACTACCTTCCTGGGCCACAGCAGAGAGCCTAACTGGAAAAGGAGAAACCGAGACAGAATCTGGTGCCCCAACCGGGACTAGAACCTGGGGTGCCGGTGCCACAGGCGGAGGATTAGCCAAGTGAGCTGCAGTGCCGGCCAGGGTTTTGCCCCCTCCATGTCACTCTGGCCAGAAGTCTCTGAGTTAAATAAATCTTGCTTTTAAATCTTAAAAAAAAAAAAAAAAAGAATAAGTGGAATAACATACATAAAGTATTTTCTATAGAACATAGTAAACATTCAGTTTCTGGTTTGCTACTTTTGGTGTTGCATCTTTTTTAATTATTGTTGTTATTAATTTTGGTTTGCATTAGATCAAATGCATAATTTATAATTAATTATTAATCCTTTTTTAATAAAATATTTATTTTTATTTATTTGAAAGAGTTGCAGAGACAGGTAGAGACAGAAAGAGAGAGAGAAAGAGAGAGAGGTCTTCTATCCACTGATTCACTCCCCTGACAATGGCCAAAGCTGAGCCAATCTGTAGCCAGGAGCCAGGAGTTTCTTCCAGGTCTTCCACATGGGTGCAAGGGTCCAAGCACTTGGGCTATCTTCTGCTGCCTTCCCAGGTGCGTTAGCAGGGAGCTGGTTTGGAAGTTGAGCAGCTGGGACTCGAACCGGCACCCAAATGGGATGCTGGTGCTGCAGGCTGGGGCTTTAACCCACTGTGCTTGTCCCCAGATTTAATTATTAATCTTTTTGAGTCCTAACTTCCTATGTTTTAATAGTAGGAGATGGGATCTTTGGGAATTCAGTCATGAGAGTGGAGTCCTCAAGAATGGGCTAAGTGCCCCTATGAGATGAAACGTGAGAGAGGTAACTTCTTACTTGAGTATGGAACAAGAAAATGGCACCCTAAAATTCAGAGTACAAGCCTTTCCCAGACATTGAATCTGCCAGCACGTTGATCTTGGATTTTCCAGCATCTAGAACTGTTTATTGTATAAGAACATGTTTACCACGTAAATTCATCTAGTTCATCTATTCTGTGATGCTTGAACTAAGCATCACTGGTTCATATTGGCTAATGGATATTATTATCAGTTATTGGTTTGAATTTTTTAGACTGAAGTCACTGGAATCAATTGTAAAATGATTTTGTGTTTGTATATCTTTCCTTTTTATTTTCAAAAATAGAAGTTACTCTTCTGCAAACCAGTCTTGGGATATGTAAATGTGTGTGTTTTGGATTTCCCTCTCTGTTCTGGCAAGACAGTGTTGGAAAACTGAGGGCAAAGATGGTGGCTAAGTAAGAAAATCTAATGACCACTTCCCCACAGAGACACTAATGTCAAACTAAGTCACCTTCACAAGGGCTATGGATGTCAGATTACCTTATACTCTAACAAGCATCAAGAACTTCCAGGGAACCATGACCTCATCTAAGGACAAAATAACTTGCCAGAAACCAACAATTTAGAAATTGAAATTTCCAACTACCTAGAAGTTGAAATTAGATTAAGATGTCAAATTGGTTTATTTGAAGAAATTCAATGAAGTTCAAGAAAACACAGAGAAATTATTCAATATTCTCATGGAGAAATTTGATAAGTAAATGAAAGTGATTAAACAAAAATCAAGCAAAAATCCTTCAACTGAAAAAGACACCAAATGGAATTAAATAGAAGACATCAATAATAGAGTCAATCAAACTGAAGAAAGAATCTGGTTATTTGAAAATACACTGTTGAAGAAGAAAAAGGAAAAAAATCAAAAGGAATGAAGAAAGCTTATGGGAAATATGGGGTAGCATGAAAAGAGAAAATATTCAAGTTACTGGGATTCAAGAGAGACTTGAGAATGCCAAAGGGATAGAAAGCATATTCAAAAAGATAATTACAGAAAACTTCCCAAACTTACAAAAAATATACAATTATGCATGTATAGAAGGCTTAAAGATCACCTGTCTAATTCAACACAACCAAGTCTACCCCAAGACATATTATAGTCAAACTCTTCAAGATTAATGACAGATTAATGACAGGATTCTCAAAGCTGCCAGAGAAAATAAACAAATAACACATAAAGGGACCCCAAGTCTCCTGACTACATACGTCTCAACAAAAACCTTACAGGCCAGGAGGGAGTGAGATGAGACAATTGCCAGCCAAGAATTTTGTATCCAGCAAAGCTTTCCTTCAAATCTGTGGGAGAGCTAAACACATTCCCAGACAAATGAGAGTTGAGAGAAGTTAAAAGCAATATTAAGAGAAACTCTTCCAACTGAAAAAAAGGGATGCCAGCAAGTAAAAGAGAGTATCACAAAGTAGAAAACTTGCAGGTAAGAGGAGCTATACCAACTTATTCAGAATGCTCTGATATCATCAGCATGGTGTGTAAATCATTTACATCTTTACTGTGAAAATTAAAAATATGATCACTACACTAAAATATTGAGAGATAAGAATTATGGAAAGAGATCAAATTATGAAATCAGGAATTCAAGCCTTGGGGAGGAAGGAAGCAAAAATATAGAGTACTTCATTGGGAATTCTTATCTCTCTGGTTTTGTTTGTCCTATGTTGATAATAAATGTTAAGTTGTTATCACTTCAAGAAGGTTTAGTATAGTCAGGACTAATAGACCTAAAGGGAGAGAGGCTCCAACACAACAATTTCAGAAATGGGCAGATCATCTAGGCAGAAAATTAATAAAGAAACAGAAGAGTTAAATCACACCCTAAATCAATTGGACCTAACAGACATCTACAGAACATTTCATCTAATAGTTGCAGAATACATGATCTTTACAACAGCATATGAAACTCTTTCCAGGATAGATCATATGGTAGGTCACAAAAAAAGTCCTTAACAAATTTAAAAGAATAGAAAAATATGTTTAGTATCTTTTCTCACCACAGTGCAATAAAACTAGAAATCAACTAGAGAAAATTTTGTTAAGTACACAAATAGATAGAAATTAAACAACTTACTGCTGAACCATCAAAGAAGAAACCAACAAGGAAATTATTTTTATAAAATTTCTTGACATGAAAGAAAATGGAAGCACAATATACAAAAGCCTATGGGACAGAATAAAAGCACTACTCAGAGGGAAGTTTTTAGCCAACAATGAGTGCATCCAAAAAACAGATTTCAAATAAACAACTTATGACTGTATCTCAAGGAACTAGAAAAACAAGAACAAATAAAATCCAAAATTGGCAACAAATTCAATAATGTAGGAGAAATGGACAAGTTCTTGGACACTTAGATCAGTAATGGACATTAAGATCGAATCAATAATAAAAAAAATCTGGGGCCAGTGTTGTGGTTAAGACCCTGCCTGCAAGGCCAGTACATAATGTAGGCACCAGTTTGTGTCTTGGCTTCTCCACTTCCAATCCAGCTCCCTGTTAATGTGCTTGGGAAAGCAGCAGATGGCCCAAGTATCTGGGCCACTGCCACCCACAAGGGAGATTTGGTTGAAGTTCTAGGCTCCTGGCTTTGACCTGGCCTAGCCCTGGCTGTTGCAACACTTTGGGGATTGAACCAGCTTGTGGAAGATTCTCTCTCTCTCTTTCTCTCTCTCTCTTTGTTACTCTTTCAAATAAATAAATAAATCTTAAAATAATAATATAATAATAATAAACAACTCTCCCATCAAAGAAAAGCCCAGTATCAGATGGCTTCACTGCTAAATTATATCAAATATTTTAAAAAGAATTAACACCAACCCAAGTACTTGAGCCATCACCAGGTACCTCTCAAGATGTGTATTTGCAGGAAGCTGAATCAGAAGCAGAAGAGCAGGGACTTAAATCCCTGGTTGTGGGATATGGGCTTCCCAGTTGGTGACTGTATTACTGTCCCCTCATTGTAGTAAAATATGCATAACACAAATTATACCATCTTAAAATGTATGATTCAGTACCATTATATATATTCACTATGTTGTGCAACTACCATCACTGTCAATTTCCAGAACTTTTTCATCACCCCTAACAGAAAATTTATCCATCAAACAGTAACTTCTGTCTCTCTTCTCTCAGACCTTGGTAAGCTCTATTTTGTTTTCTCTTTGTCTATTTTATATGTCTCTATAAGTGGAAGCATATAATGTTTTTGTTTTCATCTCTGGCTTATCTCACTTGGGATATTGTTTTAAGGTTCACTTATATAGCATGCATCAGAATTTCATTCCTTTCTAAGTCTGAATAGTATTCCATTGTGTGTATGAAGGCACTTCAAAGAGTTGTGGGAAGTGGAATTCTAAGTTTATTGTGATGGAAGAGTTTGAAATCCATACAGCAGATGAGAGGACTTCAAAACATTCAAGTGTTTTGAAAATGTGTATGAAAGAGCTATGTATAGATGTTAACTTTTTTTAAACATTTTTTTTAATGTGTTTGAAATGCTGAGTTACAGAGGGAGAGAGGGAGAGATAGACAGAGAGGTCTTCCATTCGCTGGTTCACTTACCAAATGGCTGCAACCAGGATTGGGCAAGGCCAGCAGCTTCATCTGGGTCTCCCACGTGAGTGCAGGGGCCCAAGGACTTGTGTTATCCTCTGCTGCTTTGCCACTAGCAGGGAGCTGGATTGGAAGTGGAGCAGCTGGGATTCAAACCGTCCCCCTCATGGGATACTGGCGCTGCAGGTGGTGGTGTAACCCATTATGCCACAACACCAGCTCCAGATGTTAACTTTTTTTTTTACATCAACAATAGACTTATCTTTTAATTCTATTTTCCATGAACTTTTTGAAGTTCCCTTAGATATACCATATTTTGTTTATCCTTTCATCTGTTAATGGACATTTGGACTATTTCTACCTTTTGGCTATTGTGAATAATTCTCCTACAAACAATGGCATACAAGTATTACAGTACTCTGTAATCTTCTTCTTTTTTTTTTTTGTTATTTTATCTATACCTTGTTTGCTATTTTAGTGTTTACAATAGATTTGTAAACTTCTGTTTCTTTACCTTGTTGGAGTTTACCTTCCAGTGATCTTATACTACTTCAGGTATAGCATAAAAAACTTAGGACAGTGTTCTTGCTTTGCATTACCAGTCTTTATGCTATTTTCATTTTATATTTACATATGTTATAAACTCCATGGTATATTGCTATTGCTAATTAAACAGTCGAGTATTCTCTAGGAGGATAACCTTAACAACTAACAAAAGTATCTTATGTACTTATGCATGTGTATTATTTGGGGTTCTCCAAAGAACTAGACCCAGTAGGATATATTCAAATATATATTAGGAGGAATTGGCTCACCTGATTATGGACTGAGGAGTACCACAGTCTGCCCTGACCAAGTTGTAGACCCAGGAAAGCCAGCGGTATAATTCAGCCCAAGACAAAAGGCCTGAGAACAGGGGAGCTGATGATGTGAACCCTGCTCAAAGAGCAGAGAAGATAGGATGAGATGTCCTAGAATGGACTGGCAGAAAACACAACAGGTGAGTTCCTCCTTCCTCCACGTTTTGTTTTGTTCAGGCCCTCAATAGATTGCCTGATGCTGATCCCATGGAGAAGGGCAATGTACTTCCTTAGTACAATGATTGAAACATTCACCTGATCCAGAAACACCCTCCCAGACTCACCCAGCAATGATGTTCAGTCTGGGAACCCCCGTTAGTCCAGTTGACACAAAAAGTGAATAATCACACCATGCTTTCCCATTGTTGGTGCTCCTCATTACTTGTGCAGATTAATATTTCCACCTGGGTCATTTTCTTTCAGCCTGAATGACTTGATCATTTCTTGTAGTGTGGTTTTGCTAGGGAGGAATTCTTCCTCTTGTTTATCTATAAATACCCTTATTTCACCTTCTTGAAAGACATTTTTGCTGGGTGTAGAATTCCAAATTGACAGATTTTTTTTTTCTTTCAGTAGTTTAAAAATATTATTCCATTCTCTTCTGGATTGTATTATCACTGAAGAGAAATCTGGTGTCATTCTTGCTCTTGTTTTTTCATATGTAATTTATCCTTGCTCTTCCAGCTGACTTCTAGACTTTCTCTTTGTCACTAGTTTTCAGAAATTTGATTATGATGTGCCTTGGTGCAGTTTTTTTTTTTTGTGTGTGTGTTTCTTTGCAGTTTCTTTGCATTTGTTGTTTCATCAAATTAGAACCAATCAGCCATTGTTTTCTCTAATATTGTTTTCCTACACTCTTCTTTCAAGATATTAATTTTATATATATTGCGCTGGTTGAAGTCACACAGTTCATTGATTCTATTTTCATTTTTAAATATTCCTTTTTCTTTGTATGTTACATTTTAATAGTTTTGCTATACTTTCAAGTTCACTAATATTTTTGCTTGCAATATCTATTTTTTTAAAAAAGATTTATTTCTTTGAAAGGCAAAATGGCAGAGGGAAATAGACAGAGAGAGATAGAGAGAGATAGAGAGAGAGAAAGAGAGAGAGAGAAATACAGTCCATCTACTAGTTCACTCCCCAAATGGCTGGGCCAGGCTGAAGCACCCTGATATGTGTCGTTGTGTTGCAAGTGGCAGTTTAACTCTCTGTACCACAAAACCAGCCTCTCTTTTACAATGTCTACTCTGTCCTTAACCTCCTGTGTTTTTTCTTTTTTTAATTTCTGACTGAGTAGATTTTTTTCGAGAAACATTTGATTGGTTCCTCCCTTTTATATTGATTTATTTATTTGACAGAGGAGGGAGAGAGAGAGAGAGAGAGAGACAATCTTTGATCCACTGGCTTATCTCCCAGTTGGCCACAATGACCAATGCTGGACCAGGCCAAAGCCAGGAACTTCATGCAAATCTCCCACTTGGATGCCCAAGCACTTGGACCATCTTCTGTTGGTTTCCTTGGCCATTAGCTGGGAGGTGGATGGGCAGTGGAGTAGCTGGTACTTAAACTGGCACTCTTATGGGATGCTGGCATCACAGGCAGCAACTTTACCTATCATACTACAACACTGGCCCACTTACCAAACATCTGCTCTTGAATGGCTCTTTTTTATATCTTCCATGCTTTTTAGTCAACTTTTTTAACATCTGGAAGAAAGTTATGTTAGTTCCAAGTTGGTGTTAATTTGTTGAATTTCTACTTATAGATTGCTCTTTCCTACTGTTTTGCTTGTCTGTTGCTCTGGATAATTGGATGTGGAACATTGTGAATTTTACCTTGTTGAATGCTGTGTATCTTGGTATTCCTTTAAATATTCTGTGCTTTGTTCTGGGAGGTTGTTAAATTACCTGGAAACAATTTCACTGCTTTAACTCTATTTTTAAAGGTTTGTTTGGTGATAACAGTACAGTTTTCATTTTAGGTTCAATTATTCCTAAGAGAAAGGTCTTCCATCTGCTGGTTCACTTCCCAAATGGCCACAATGGCCTGAGTTGGGCTGATCCGAAGCCAAGAGCCAGGAGCTTTCTCTAGGGATCTCACGTGAGTGCAGGAACCCAAGCACAGGGACCATTTCCTACTTCTTTCACAGGCCATATAAGAGAGCTAGATTGGAAGAGGAGCAGCTGGGACTAGAACCGGTGCCCATATAGAATGCCGGCACTGCAGGCAGAGGCTTAGCCCACAGTGCCACAGTACTGGCTACCCACATTCATTCCTTTAATCCTCTTGGATGGTCCATTCTTGGCCACAGGTAATTTTCTCAAATGTCTCCTTTGAACAGTATTCTGAAAAATAGTTAAGGGGGAGCCCATACAAACCTGAGAGTTCTCTTTCTGCTCTGCTCTTTCCTTTCTGGCATTCTGCTTGGGAAATCCTAGCTGCCATGGGTCTCCTGGACTCTAAGCTCTGTAACCGTAACTCTGGTCTTTCTCTGTTTTCTGCCTGGATACTGTCTCTTTGTGCCACGGTCCAGAAACTTTCCCAAAGCAGTAACTTGCAGCAACCATAGGACTCATATCGTTTGTTTATCTTCTCTCAGAGAGCACTTTAGTTTGTAGCCTGATGCTCAATGTCTTGAGAACTGTTGTTTTAAGATGTTTTAACTGCGTCTCTTGTTGCTTCAGCCAGGAGAGTGAGTTTGTTCCCTGTAAGTTTTTTCTCTATCTTTGCTGGAAGCAGAAGTCCCAAACTAGAACCTTAAAAGTGTATTAAAGGGGGGCTGGTGTGTAAGCTCTCTACTTATGGCCGGGGAAAGCAGTAGAATATAGCCCAAATCCTTGGGCTCCTGCATTGATGTGGGCGACCTGGAAGAAACTCCTGGCTCCTGGCTTCTGCCTGGCTCAGCCCCGGCCATTGCAGCCATTTGAGGAGTGAACCAGCAGATGGAAGACCTCTCTCTCTGTGTCTCTCCCCTTCTCTCTCTGTGTCTCTCCCTCTCTCTCTCTGTAATGCTACCTTTCAAATAAATAAATCTAAAAAAATATTAATGGAAGAAGAGGCAGTAATACTGATGGCTCTAGGATAACAGCTGCTCGTTGCTAGAATATAGTTGAATTATGACAGTATTTTTATCTACAGTACACAGACTCACAATGCAAAGTGAATATGAGCATTATAGTTGGTGGTTTGAATTCCAACTGTCAGAGACTAGCTACCTGACTCTGAACAACTTACTTATTTGGCACATTGTAGCTGCTAAACGGAAGTTTGTTCCTTTCTTTGTTAGCCTCTCTCATTCCCCATTCGCCCTAATGCTTCTGCAAAATAATTGTGCCTGTTTTTTTTTTTTTTGCCATGGTTTTACATAATCTATGAGAAGAGCAAAAGTCCTCATTATAAATTTTTTCAGGATATAGGGGATGGAGTTTTTGTTCCCTTTTTTAAAAATTTTTCTTCTGACATCAAACACCCACTATATAAAAGGGAATATGCTGCAAACTATGGAATAAAAATATGCATGATAGGATCCCTGCTCTCCAAGAGCTCACGGACCAACAAGTGAGATGGACAAGTAACCCACAATGTGATAAGATAGCAGCATAGAAACACCATGTCTGAAAAGGCAGAGTTGGAGGCTTGCTGGCTGACAGATAAAAGCACCATGTCTGTATCCAATCTGTCTTCAGCTTCTTTTGTTGTTTACTTCTTCAATATCTGATTTATTTCAAGGCTCAGGCTCTGATCCAGCTGACCCTGCTGCTGCAGAAACTATTTGATTCTTCCTACTTAGTGTGTTCAAAAGTCACTTTGTGGTAGACCGTATCCTTAATGAGCTGACAAAGCTGGGGCCAGAGTTCCTCGAGTCACCAAACCTCATCTGGGGGATTCGTTGCCTCTGGACACGAAGTGATTACCTAAGGCACTGACTTTAGGAAAAGATGAAAGGCATCTCTTTATAAGCCTTCCTTGATCCTGACACTGAGGGCCTAGATGGCATTCTCATCAAGCTTTTACTAACACATCACCAAGCAATCAATAGGAATTTGTCAGAGAGGAAGAAAGAAGGACATGATTCCTCTCCTAGAGGCAGAGAATTAAAACCAGCATTGTTAAAGAAGGGCATTCTATAGTGGAGAGAGCACGGGGCTGTGAGTGAGGACACCAAGCTTTCACTCTAATCCTTTTACATGAAATAGCACTAGACACTGGAGTTTTTAAATTCTAGGCTCTAACTATCCAAGCAATTAAACACTGTAGTGCTATGCATATCAGTAAGAAAACCCAATCAAGATTTATTGTAATTTATATTATTTTAAAAGGTTTTAATTTTTGTGCTATAGTTTGAAATTTGCTTAATTCTGGCCTAAAAATGCACTTTTCATTTTGACCGAAGGACAGTATAAATAGTTTTTTTTCATTTAAATATTGCTTTAGTAGAAATATAGGGGAAAGTGCTTATAAACCTGAGAGGATGTTATACCACATGGCCAGATGGATTGCCTTAGAGCAGCCTCATTTGAGTGACTTCTATTATGGATATGTCTTTTTTGGTCTCACATCTTACCAGAGGAAGTTATTGTACTGGCTGAAAACTCAGTGTTCATTTAACTCTTCTAGGGTGGATACAATGCTATTTAACCCTGTACATCTCTAAACAATGACTTTGAATCTGCAAGAACAAGAACTAGTGCATTGAATATATACATCTTTTTTAAAAAATATTTAATTGAAAGAGAGGAAGAAAGAGAGAGAGAGGAGAGAGAGAGAGAATTTGGGGTGGCCATGTGGTCAGATCTCCACTTGGGATACCTGGATCCCATACTGGAGTACTGGTTTAAGTAGTTCTGGCTGTTCTGCTTCCTTCTTCCTGCTAGTGTATCCTGGGAGGCAGCAGATGATGACTCAGGTGACTGGCTCCTGCCACCCACGTAGGAGACCTGGATTGAGTTCCAGGCTCCTGGCTTTGGCCTGTTGTGGGCATTGGGAGAATGAACCAGCAGAAGGAAAGAAGGAAGATTCTCTCTCTCTCTCTCTCTCTCTGTTCTGCTTTTCAAGTAGGTGAAAATAAACATTAAAAAAAGAGAAAGTCAATTTCCAGGGAGACATAGGTTATTACCTCTATTTTATGATATTTTTTCAAGATTACACAATTTGTAAGAGAGACAGTACTTGAACTAAGACTTCTTTAAAATAGTTTCTCTTTGAGTCTGTGACAACGCTTTGCATCTAAGAAGTAAACCAACAAACAGATACTTCATTTGATTTAATTCATCAAAATTCAACTAAAAATTGCTTATTGAGATGTTTCCTATGCACAGTCCTGTGCTAAAGTTCTAAGCAACTTAAAACATTCTTTAAATGGAGAATTAATACCTCTAAATTTTACATTGTGTTGTTTTAGGGAAAATTATAATTTACATTGCCCAAAGCTACTCTCTGGCAAATATCTGAAACTTAATAATTATTTTGTGGAGGTGGGAGATGGAAAGATAAAAACCAATTTATGCCCAAGAAAGACCTCCATGCACAAGATCACTGACTCTGTGTAGATAGCACAAAAAAGAACGTGAGATGTCTTGCATTTTATTAGGATAACACACTTAAGATGTAATATCAAATTCTGAGCCAAAACCAGATAGTGCAACTTTTAGAAATTCTTCTATCACTATGAAGTAATTCAGGACTAGAGCAGGGGTGGCTAAATACAGCCTGCAGGCCAGATTAAACCCACAGGGATATTTTGTCTGCACTCAGCTCCCACTGAGAACAAGCAGCAACACTCAGCTGTAGGTGGATGCTGACTCACAGACTCCACTGGTAATCAGAGCCCTGCCAGCACCAGTGCCAATGGCTGCAGAGAGGGGATAGACCAGGGCAAAGCTGGCCTCCGAGGCCTCTCTGGCTCTTATCCCCAGGAATGTGTGATTCAGTCCTGCCACAGAGGCTGGGTTGGTTAAGCACACCCATGGAGAGCCAGGGAAGGATGGAAAGGCAGCCATAGCAGAGAAGACAGAGTGGCAAGGGTGCCATAGAATATGCCTCCTACATGTTTTTGTAGGACTTCAATCCCTCTAGAATGACCCTTCAGTGCATCCATAAGTCTCCAGAGAGGGATTCATGAGTGCTTGGCACCAGCTGATATCTACTGACTGCTGCCCTTTCAGTCACTCCCTGGGAACTACTGTACTCCCTTGTAGCCAAGTCTGGTGCCAGCAACAGGCTACAGCTGTAAGTTGCTTTGTTACATGGTGGAGGAGAAGGTCTCTCTTCTATTTTGAGTTTCACTTAATTTTTTGCTTGTGGACTCTTTCCCCCCAAGTCTTAAACACAAAACCTTGGGAAGCTGGCCGTGATGCTAGACCCAGAAGCTTTGTGCCTGGCTCCCTGTTAGGATGAGCTCTTTCCTAAGGGGCTTGCGCTGCCTCAGGCAAATAGAGCTCTGGAGGACCTGGCTACCAGCTTGTCAGACACATCTGTGTCTGTTTGAGCCTCAGTGATAGGTACAATTGGGTCACAAGGGAACCCTCATACACAGTCATTAATGAAATGTCAAATTCATCCTTTATGGTTCTTGAGTCAATGCAATACAAAACATTAGAATTCTAAGACCTGCCCATAATCAGAGGACATTATTTTAGGGAAATCTCAAAACTCTTTGAATATTGCATGATATGGAGTCAAGAAAAGCCAAGGAAGAGAAAAAGATGGCATGGATAATCTGGAAAGAGTAGTAAACAGGAAGGAAAATATTGAAGGAATAGTAATTTTAATTCCATTTAAGGCTTAACAGAGGAGTTATATTTTTGTGGAATAGTCACAACTTGATGCACTTACATTTTGTAAATAAACTGTAACTTTAAATTTAGTTTTAGAAAAATTGCTGTGGACAATGAAGAACGTTGACATGTTAAACTAAAAAGAAAACCAACTGTGATATAGAATGGCAACTATACACTTAATTGTATCAGTCTCTTTTAACTTTCATTTTCAAGGTTATCACCCTTCAGTGAAGATAAACACTACTAAAAGCTTGTCAGCTGTTTTTGAGACAGGAAAAAGGATTTGTTTCTCTGCCTGTCTCAAGGAGATAGATGTGGACATCAGTGTCCTTCTACAAAGTAGTCGATGAGCCTAAACAAGATGAAGTGGCGGCATGTTGATGGAGTATATTCAGAGGTGACAAGCAGACTTGCAGACAGCGATGTTTTCTTCATTATTCTGCAAACAAGACTTTAGAGAGCTCTTACAAAAGGAAAAAGAAAAAAGAAAAAAGAAGTGCCTGGCCAAGGTTAGAAGTTAGGAATGTATTGAGCCTTGAAGAGGACCAGCCAACAGATGAGGAAAAGGAGTTTTCTTTTGCCTGAAGGGCACTTTCTTTAAAAAGAAAATATGGAATAGCTTAAACATTTAGATCACTTAGAGAATGAGACAGACTTTACTTTTATTTAAGGCGAGAATCAGAGCATTCCTTCATAAGAAATGTTATAATTCTCTTGACAAAGGGTGACCTAGGAAGCCCTTTGAACATCTGAGATAGAGCTGTGGGGGTTTAAAATTTTTATCTAGCCCAATTGTATCTTTCGAAAGAAGAGGAAGTTGACACCCAGAGTGTATTAATGAACTTACTTGGAGTAATTGGGGTGTAGTATGGGCAGGACAAAGACTAGCACTAGCACTCTAGTTGTCTAAGTTTTATCTTATGCTATACTGAATATACTCTGTATCATGCAAAATTAAAGAACTTGTGTGTGTGTGTGTGTGTGTGTGTGTGTGAGACAGAAAGAGAGAGAAAGAGGCAGAGAGAGAGACAGAGACAGAGGCAGAGACAGAGAAACTAATGATCAAGTCCCATAGAGACCCTGTCTTGGCTGCCATTTTTTTCCTTCTGCTCAGGCTCCCCCTGCTAGATAATACTTAGTTGGGGCATTCTCTGCTGAAAACACACTGCCACCACGAGTACTGCATTTCAGCCCTCATGCATGCAGGCCATGCAGTTCTTGGCTGAGGTGGGGGAAATTACCTCTACCTTGCTCCTACTTTTTGTCTTAAACTCTGGATGCTTAGTGGACAGACTGAAAACTTTTTTTAAAAAAATGTAAACTTTTTGGCCTAGGCTGTCATGAAGCATGAGACTGATTTCTATTCCTTTTACTTGTCTCTTACTATTATTTCCACTGCTCAGTGGCCTCTGGCATCTGAATATTGGACAATTGGCAAGAATTTGAGTGACATGTGGAATTGTTTGTTGCTTCCTGCTTGAATAACTTTTATTATTTCCAGTGGGCACAAAAGGAATCAAAGGGCTATAGCTGTACATCTTTTTTTTTTTTCTTGAGGAAACGTGAGCCTCTAGGGGCATTAAGAGTCTTGGCAAGAAATCTGTCTTGAATGGCCAGCAATCAATAGAGGAGTGTGTCGGGGAAAATCCCTTGCTATACTCTTCACTTCTTGGCTCCACTGCTTACTTGCCTTGTGATCCTGGGCAAACTACTTAATCCCTCAAAAATGCACTTTCCTCATTTGTGATATGGGGATAATAAGAGTACTTCCAAAGTTTGTTTTGAATTAACAAAATAAGATACTTCCTTAAGACACAAATACTTTTTTTTCCAAAAGAAACCTTTTATTTAAGGAATAGAAACTTCATGCATTTCATAAGTACAACTTTAGGAATATAGTGATTCTTCTCACCATACCTGCCCTCCTACTCACACTCTCACACCTCCTACTCTGCCTTCTCCCATTCCCAGTCCCATTCTCCACTAAGATCCATTTTCAATTAACTTTATACACAGAAAACCAACTCTATACCTAGTAAACAGTTCAACAATTT
Organism: Oryctolagus cuniculus; assembly: GCF_964237555.1. Taxonomy (NCBI): domain Eukaryota; kingdom Metazoa; phylum Chordata; class Mammalia; order Lagomorpha; family Leporidae; genus Oryctolagus; species Oryctolagus cuniculus. Next base: position 44,790,404 of record NC_091434.1, read on the forward strand.
TCACGAAAAAACAAACAGAAAACAACTGTTCTTCAACAGTTGAGACAAAGGCTGTGTAAGGTCATTGCATCTTGAAGTTAATTTCACTTTTTTTTTTTAAAACTTAACTTTAAAGAAGCACCCAAGAATGATACCTCTTTTGCAAACACTTAGACATATTTGTAATACAACTCTTTGAGGACAGAGGTCCTGCATGGGAAGTTAGTGCCCAGTGACTCCTGTTGTTAATTTAACATTCTTATATATGACATCAGTGATCACTAGAGGCTCTTGACATGAACTACTTAGGCTATGGAAGCCTTTTGAATCCACAAAATCCATCAGTATTTAGACAAGGCCATGAGTAAAGTGGAAGTTCTCTCCTTCCTTCAGAGAAAAGTACCTCCTTTGATAATCACTTCTGTCTGCTGGAGTCTCACTCACTCAGGTCCTTCATGTAGGACATTTTTTGCCACAGTGTCTTGGCTTTCAATGCCTAAAATGCTCTTGGGGTCAGCGCTGTTGAACAGTAGGTTAATCCTCCACCTGCAGAACTGGCATCCCATATAGATGCCTGTCTAGTCCCAGCTGCTCCTCTTCCAATCCAGCTCTCTGTTGTGGCCTGGGAAAGCAGTAGAAGATGGCCCAAGTGCTTGAGCTCTTGCAAAAGCATGGGAGACCAGGAAGAAGCACCTGGCTCTTCGCTTTGGATTGACACAGCTCCAGCCGTTGTGGCCACTTGGGGAGTGAATCAATGGACAGAAGACCTTTCTCTCTGTTTCTCCCTCTCACTGTATGTAACTCTACATCTCAAATAAATAAATAAATTCTTAAAAAAATATAATGCTCTCATGGGCTTTTAAGCCAGACCAGAATGTCTTAAGGGCTGATTCTGAGGTCAGAGTGCTAGTTAAAGTGATTGAAATTCTGTAAGTCTGCTGTATGGACTGCTTTCCATGTTAGAGCATTCACTCCTCTTTAATTCTATCTATTATTACAAATACTTCTTTAAGATACCTAATATCACTCTGACTCAACAAACATTGCTATTAGTATTCTCTACTATTTCTTTCAGCAGGTGACAATAATTTGGGCATAAAGACTGGCAATGATTATGAATTGCAGGGAAAATATTTAAAAATAACACACATAAAGAAGTGTTTACAGAATATAGAAATAACTCTCATAACTCAAAAATAGAGCAGATGTTGTGGTGCAGTTGGTTAAGCCACCACATGGAATGCCCAAGTCCCATCCTGGCATGCCTGAATTGAGTCTTCTCTTTCTGATAGAGATTTCTGCTAAAGTACCTGGGAGGCAACAGATAGTGGTGTAAGTACTTGGACCTCGCCAGCCATTTGGGAGACCTGACTGGAGTTTCTGGCTCTCATTTTGGCCTGGCCTAGCGCTAGGTATGGTCGGCATTTGGGGAGAATATACCAGTGAATAGATCTCTTTCTGTCTGATTGTCACTCTGCCTTTCAAGCAAATAAATAAATCTTCTAAAAAATGACCCAATTAAAAAAATGGACAAAGATGTCACCAAAGAAGGCATATAAAATCTTACAATGAAGTTAACTCTTTAATTAACACACAATTATTCTTAGGTGTTTAAATTTAACTGAAAAGTAATTCCCATTAAATATAAGAGTGGGAATAAGAGAGGGAGAAGATGTGCAGTTCGGCACATGCTCAATTGGACTTACCCCTAATGGTAGAGTTAGAAACGTGCCAGGGGACTCCAAATCAATCCCATCAAGGTGGCATGTACCAACGCCATCTCACTAGTCAAAGTGATCCGTTTCAATGCTAACCTACATAATTTAAATGTTTTAAATTATGAGGTTTTCATCAAAATAACATTTCACAAATGCACTTTTAAGATACAACAAAGGTTAGTGTTTTAGGCGGTTTAAATGGTTTTCTGTTGCCCAAAATGCGAATAATGTAATCCTGAGAAGGGGACACAAATTTGAAGGCATTTTGTAGAAAGCAAAAAAAAAAAAAAAAAAACTTAGTAAGTTTGGCAAGTTCATAATCTTTAACATTTTTTCAAGAAAACAGATGATGTTTGTATGTGTGATAAGATCTTTTATATAGAATCTACTGCCCCAGTCTAGTCCAATCAAGAAAATTGTTTTCTATTTTATTAGTTGCTCAAATTATCACTCTGAGGACTTACTTTACTCCACTAAAGTAAGTTCAGACTAGATTTAACACTCCAGAAGTCTTTACTGAGTATTGTTTTCAGAAAATTGTCATTGCTTCTAATTTAGATTAGAATAATATTCTAAAGAATATGCTTTCACTAATGCCCTTACTGCATCTTAAGAAAAGTCAGTCGACACCTTCATAAGTAGATCACTGAGGCAGTGTTCAAGAAACAGTCTTTAGTCAGTCAGTGAATGTAAGGAGGTGTACAGTGTGACGGTGTCATGGATGATTAATGGAGCAGTGCATAGCCTGCGTTCATTCAGAGTGGCTGTGATCATTTTGACATGATGTTGTGGACAAATACGCAATAAAAAATAAAAACCAAAGAATCACAGCGTGTATTACCCTTAAATTTTATAACCTGTGTTTTTTGGGTAACTTCAGTTTTCCCAAAAGGCTGGTAATATTTCAGTTATTTGATACATCAGTGTTAACTTTGAGTTGGCAGAGGTAACCTAACTAAAAACCATTATCTTTGGTACTAAGTGATATACCTTTCAATAAAGTTATTGAAATGCAAAAAAAAAAAAAAAAGTGATCAGTTTCAGTTCACAATTGATCATAATGATAGGATTAAGAGTCAAAGGGATCACATAAACAAGACCAGTGTCTGCTAATACTGATAGAATTAAAAAGGAGAGAATGATCCAACATGGGAAGTGGGATACACAGCAGACTCATAGAATGGCAGATGTCCTGAACAGCTCTCTGGCCTCAGAATCAGCCCTTGAGACATTCGAATCTGCCTGAAAAGCCCATGAGAATATTTCAGGCATGGAAAGCCAAGACACTCTGGCAAACAACAACAACAACAACAACAACAAACCCTAAATGAAAGATCTCTGTGAGTGTCGCTCCCCGTCTTCGTGGAGGAACGACACAGGACCCTGCGCTGTTCTTTTGTCTGCTCGGCCCTCCCCGGGTTTGCTGCTGGTTCTTCCCGGGTTGGCTACTGATCCTTCCACCTCCGTGGAAGGGCGGTTCCCCCTAGCCACTTTCCCCACTTCCGCGGGGGAGCGGCATACCGCCGGCCGGCTCTCTCGGGGGCTGCTCAGGTGTTCCTTCAGATAGATGTTCCTGGTGCATGTTGTCTCTCTCCTCCTTTATAGTCCTCTTCCACCAATCCCAACTCTGCTACCCACACGCCGAGTATGCTGCTCTCCTGCAATCAGGAGCAGGTCCTACAGTTTATTGGTTGAACTGGAGGCAGCTGTGTAGAAGCTGTTTCCTCCTCTCCCAGTGCCATATTGTGGGAGAGCAGATGCATAGAATAAGAATTCCAGTAACTTAGTCTAGTCCGAGTTGCTCCCAGTTGCTCCCCACATGTGAGTGAGATCCCAGTGGAAAGAACGGGCATCAAAGAAGGAGGTGCCTTTCTCTGAAGGGAGGAGAGAACTTCCACTTTGACTATGGCCTTGTCTAAGTAAGTTCAGAGCTTGTGGACTCAAGAGGCTTCCATAGCCTTGGCAACTCATGACTAGAGCCTCGGGTGACTACTGATGCCATAAATAGGAGTGTCAGTTGTTAAATCAACAACAGGAATCACTGTGCACTTACTCCCCATGTAGAATCTCTGCCCTTAATGTGTTGTACAATGTGAATTAATGGTATAACTAGTGCTCAAACAGTACTTTACATTTTGTGTTTCTGTGTGGGTGCAAACTGTTGAAATCTTTACTTAGTATGTACTAAATTGATCTTCTGTATGTAATGATAATTGAAAATTAATCTTGATGTGAATGGGATAGGAAAGGGAGTGGGAGATGGGAGGGTTGTGGGTGAGAGGGAGGTTATGGGGGGAAAAAGCCACTATATTCCAAAAGTTGTACTTTGGAAAATTATATTTATTAAATAAAAGTTAAAAAAATAAAATATATTCTAAAAAAAGGAAAAAAGATGCTTATCAGTCATTATGTTATGGCCTAGTTATCTGAATCTTTATTCCAGGTTCTTACATCCACAGAGATAACAATTCAAAGCAGAGGCAGATGTATAGTTCAAAAATGAGGAGAGGATTTATTTAAAAGAGAGAGCATGAACATACATGCACATTTAAGTGTGGGCCACCCTATGTGTGTCTGGGGAGATGTCTATCATCACTGGGCTGGAGAATTGCCTATGAAGAAAGAGAGGGGAAGGAGGAGACCCAAGAAGGATCCCCAAGCATGACCAAGGGAAAACAAGGGCTCCTACCACATTATCAGTCTCTTTTATGAGACAGAGGATGAAGCCCTGCAGAATTTACTATACTTGAGGCTTCCTCCTTTTCTTTTCTCTTCTTTTCTTTTTTTCTTTAAGATTTATTTTTAAAAATTTGTTTAATTATGCAAGTTTCATATAGTTCATATATACAGATTCAAGAACATAGTGATACTTCCTAACCAATGTTCCAATCCTTCTCCATCCTCCCTCTCCTATTCCACTCTTAATTTTTACAAAGATCTTTTTTCAGTTTAATTAATATTCATAAGGTTAACCCTACACTAAGTGAAGAGTTCAACAAATAGTATGAAGAAAAAACCCAATGTTCCTCAACAGAAGAGACAAGAACTGTAAATAATCATGAATCTCAAAATGTCCATTTCAGTCCAATATATTACATTTTAGATACTCTACTAGTTACCCTAGAGCAGGGAAAGGATATGTTATCTCTCTTTTTGGAACTGGCTTATTTCGCTATGCATGAAACTGTCTGGGATTTTTATAGCACCTCTCTGTGGAGTTTAAGTTTGACATGACCATCACGGTATCTCCTCTTTCCCAGGTAAGACACAGGTGCATCCTGGGAAAGTGGGTGTGCTGGACTGACAGGGATAGAGTTACAATGCAGGACTTTCAGAAATTCCAGCTCAATTATTTCCACCTAATCTTCCTGCCTGGCTCCCTATATCAATTGAGGAAATGCATATTTAAACATTGGGAGAACACATCACATACCAACCAGAGAGACAATAATGAAAAAGACATAACACTAAGTATTGCCAAGGATGCGGAAAAACTTGAAGTTTCATATGACACTGAATGAATGTAATACATAAGTTGGAAGACAGTTTGGGGAATAAAGAAAATCTCACTGACCCACTGGTCTACCATAGGTCCTATGCTTTTCCTTGAACCAATCACTATTTCTGGGGAAAAATGCCCCAAATTATTGGCCAGAGTAAATAATATGCCACATTGGCAAATTTACCAGAAATTGACCAACTTAGATTTTCTTTCTTTGTGAGAATGATCAATCCTTTGTCATTTTGCCTGAAATAGTCACAAAGTATTGGATGTGGACATTTTAGACCTATGAGGACATTGGTAAGTCAAGGGGCTGGATTATAGTGAACACAGTCTTTGTTTCCAAATGTCTAACATCCATTCCAACTTTTGGTTCTGTCAAATTTTGTTTGAGGAATACCTTCTCTCCATTTTGAAAAATGGGAGGAGGGGATCATATGATTGTAATTAAGTTCATCAGATGCTTTGTTCTGTGAACCTGAAATGAGTAGAATACAGACAAGACTGAAGGTGGTTTGAACAAATTTATTTCATGACTCCTCAAGTTCCTTTAAGTCTAACTATTCAGACTTTATACCAATTATGTGAGCTATTGTAAATATTTCTTACAAATTATCTTTTTGCCTAAACAAGGCAGATTTAATGAACTAACAACAAACATTGTTAAAATAAGCTAGCAATTCTCTTATCAAAATATAAACAAAAAATAGATAACTGAGCTTTGGTTTTTGATTATCTACCACAATTGTGTTTGTTATTCATAAGCATATATGAGAACGTGTATCTGCCCGAGAATGCATTTATTATGGGTCAGGAGTATGAATTTGAAGATAGGAAAGGGTGACAGAATATCAGCAGGCAGTGTGAACATTTTATATGCTCTATATTCTGTGAGCCTAGAAATATGACTTAGAAAGTGAAGTTTGCAAGAATATGATTTGTAGAGCTGTGGGAACACAATAATAAAAATTCTTTCTTTGAAGAAAGAAAGAAGTTAGTCATGTGAGTCTTGATTTAAATAGAAAATCAGTTTTAATGATAGAGGAAATGTGAGGCAAATTGAATCTAAAAGTACTCTTTTGATTCAAGTACTATGTTGCTAATGTTTTTTTTTTTTTCTTTCTGATGAGAAAGAAAACTACCACAAACAGAATATGAAAACCCATGGATCTAAAAAAAACTTGCCTTCTTACAGATCAGATTGAGAAAATCTCTCAAGTATAAGACTGCAACTTGGTTCTGTTCAACAGTAATTGGCAGATTCTTGGGATGTGTTTCACAGTCATTCATTGTCAAAAGAAACAGATTCTCTTGCTCTCATAATGTTTTGTTAGCCAACAAGGATATCAACCCTTCGGTTGTCAAAATTATGAAACATATTTGGGTAATTATGAGAGGACAGAAAGCAAGACTGGCATAAAAGAGAAATGATAGTTCAGAAGTGGAACTTAGCTTTCTTTCAACATAATGAAACTTAAAATTAATTTAATCTAACTTTTTGGTTTTAGCATGGATAAAATTTGGAATATATTTTCTAAAGAGTATTCCTTTATTTCACTGTCTCCCTTTTGCTCAAGATGAAAACCAAACATAATTAAAACTGCCTCTGACTTTTACTAAATCTAAAATTGATTTGGGACTTTGTTTATACTTTTATAATGTACAATACCTATTCCTTTGTGGCAGAGGATGAGGCTATCTGGTAATTTTCTTCTTACCTGATGACAGGAGTTTGAAAATGGTCCTGAAACTGGGTTAGAAGGTGTACAGAAATAAAAAACTCATGATAGGCTAGTGTTCCTTAATAATAAAGCTCATTAATTTTTTTCTTATAAGGCAGATTAATTATAAAGTCATTTCTATCCTGTCAGTATTATTGGGGTTTTGAGTATAACAAATTTGCATGTGGAACTGCAAAAATCAGTGCAATACTGTAGCTGAAAGAGTAGGCTCATTTCCTATGACAGTTCTTAGTTAATAACCTATTGTTTGGAATGCCTATCATGTGATTATTTAAGGATGTTTAAAGACGTATCTGGAAGATTTGACTAGAATTGTATAATTATCAGTATCAGTACCTTAACTACTTTGTTTTCTAGACTAGCTTACTCCAATTACAAACAAAAAGAACCTGAAATAATTAAGTTCCCTTATTAAAATAGAGAGGTGAATAATTCTCATATGTGTTTCGTGATGAGGTGATATTCCTACTTGATTTGTGCCATCAATGTTAAGACAAGGGATAAATCTCTACAAAGCATAAAATCACTGGCTCCAAATCCAATTTCATCAAGTAGTTCCCATGTAATCAGCTGTCGTCCTTAGTAACAAGTAGGAGACAAAGCCTGACTTTTACTTTATTCCAGCTTCAGAGTCTGGATAAGGCTCAAGGACATAATAGGGAGTCTAAGCTACATAAAATAAAGAGAATAAATTCCTGCTTTGTTTCCTCCCTCCTTCACCCCCCACATCATTTAGCCCCCTTTCCTCTCTCATGGCTTCCCTTAGTGCGATATTCTACCTCATTCAGCCTTATTATCAGTCCATCATCATTAAATGAGTCATTCAGATTTATTATCTTAGAGAGAGGAATGAGTCTACATAGGCAGCTGTTGGGAATTTGGTTTAACCCATTATGGTTTTTAAAAAATTATGAGAGAGGCCGGCGCCGCGGCTCAATAGGCTAATCCTCTGTCTGCGGCACTGGCACTCTGGGTTCTAGTCCTGGTCGGGGTGCCGGATTCTGTCCCAGTTGCTCCTCTTCCAGTCCAGCTCTCTGCTGTGGCCCGGGAGTGCAGTGGAGAATGGCCCAAGTGCTTGGGCCCTGCACCCCATGGGAGACCAGGATAAGTACCTGGCTCCTGGCTTCGGATCAGCACAGCGGCCACTGGGGGGTGAACCAATGGAAAAAGGAAGACCTTTCTCTCTGTCTCTCTCTCACTGTCCACTCTGCTTGTCAAAAAAATAAATAAATAAATAAAATCATGAGAGAGAGAGAGAAAGAGAGAGAGAAAATAAAGAAAAAGAAAAAAAGAAAGAAAGAGGAAGGAAGGAAAGAAGGAAGGAAGGAAAAAAGGAATCTTTGCTGATTCACAGACAGAAGCCAGGAGCCTAGTAATCAATCCAAGTCTTCCATGTGTGTAGCAGGGACCCAAGTACTTCAACTATCACTTGCTGCCTACCAGGGTGAACATTAACGGGAAGCTGGGACCAAGAGCAGAGCTGGGACTTGAACCCAGGTATTCTGTGAAAGAGATTAATAATAGTGTACTATGGGTGGGAGAATGACCATGTTATATCTATAGATTAAATGGTCCTAATACATCATACATATTATGTACATATATGGATATTTTATAAAATAAGATTATATTTAAACTCACTAAATACCACTCTTATGAACATTTGAGATACTTAATTTAATTGAATTTTAGACATGTATTTCTTGAGTAGAGTTGAAAGAGACAGAAAAAGAAAGTTTCCATGTGTTGGTTCGTTCCATTGGCTGGTCACAACAAATGAATATTAGTCACTATCTCTGCAACTACAATGCTATGTAAATGATTATTTTTTTGTTTTTATATCATTGTTAGACAAGTTAACTTTTTCTTAATCATAATCTTGAGCAGGTAAATTAGTTTATCCTTTAAAAAACTGTGACACAAAAAAAGTTAGTAAATTTGGGTAAGACATATGAGGGGAGCATAGCATAAACATATATTTGGCATAAGCAAAATGCAAGCCATTATTCAAGGAGCCTTAAGGGCTGATTCTTTTTTTTTTTTTTTTTTGAAAGGCAGAGTTAGTGAGAGAGAGAGACAGAGAGAAAGGTCTTCCTTTGCTGTTGGTTCACCCTCCAATGGCCGCCGCGGCCGGCGTAGCACGCTGATCCGAAGGCAGGAGCCAGGTGCTTCTCCTTGTCTCCCATGGGTGCAGGGCCCAAGCACTTGGGCCATCATCCACTGCACTCCCTGGCCATAGCAGAGAGCTGGCCTGGAAGAGGGGCAACCGGGACTAGAACCCAGTGTGCCGGCACCACAAGGTGGAGGATTAGCCTATTGAGCCGCGGTGCTGGCCAAGGGCTGATTCTTAGGTCAGAGTGTTATTTAAAGTGATTGTCATTATATTTAAGTCTTTTGTGTGGACTGCTTCTCATGTTAGAACTTTCTCTCCTTTTTAATTCTATCTATTATTATTACCAGACACTTGATCCTATTTATATGATCACTTTAATATTTAATCTTATCTATATGTTCAATTTAACACTTAATATGGTCACTTTAACAATTAAGATGGCATTTTTACCACCCAGCTTAATGGGATTTTGGGTCCATGACAAAATTTTAAATTGTACCCTTAGAAGTAAGTCCATAGGAATGTATGCAGAATTAAATAGCTTTACAGTTACAAACTTCCTCCTCCCTTTCTTATTTCCACTCTTATTTTTTTTGTTGATATCCATCCTCAATTCTGATTACTTATAAGTAACCCTATGATCAATTTTTTAAATTCCATTTCTGACATTTCTTCAATCTCTTCATCTTCACATTCTAATATTGAAACATTGCTGTTTTCTTTTGGGGGCATCATGTTGTTTTCCTTATTCTTGTTCTTGAATTGCTGCTTTATTATTAGACATTTGAGGAGATACTTGTTTTTGTTGTTGTTGTTTCCCCTGTGATGACTTTCATCTTTGAAGAATTCCTCTGTGGCTTAGTGGAGCATCTGCTTTTTCAGTGAATACCTATAGGCAAGTGATGGCTATATCCAGGGAGCTCTGGTTAGTGCTCCAGGGTGAGGGGAGTGTCCAAAGTGACATCCAAGTTAGGTGTGGTATTTTTTTTTTAATCAGAGAGGACGTTTGTTCAGCTCTGTTGGTGTAGTCTCATGTTCACCTCCTCTCCTCTAAATAGACCAATGCCTGAATGCTAGCCCCAGTGGGTACAATGTTCATCCATGCTGCCTCAAGAACCATACAAGGGATCCATGCAGTCCTTGGCTTGGTCTGAGCACAGATCCCACAGCAATGACCCTCACCAGGGAAACAGGGAGCCCCATGAGTGTAGAGCTGCCCAAAGTGACTGCCCAAAGTCACAGCCACACCATGTGCCTTCCCATGCAGCCACAGTATGTTCACAGTCCTGGCACACAAGTCTCCTACAGTCACAAGCACCTAGTCTCCTGTCAATTCTCTCAGACAGACTCAGGCATCTCTTCTCTGCTGGTTGTTGGGCATGCAGTCTCACCTCACTCCAGAACTGGTGCTGAGGCTCTCAGCTACTGAGGTCTTGAGTTGTGCATGTCCACACCCTCCATATATGTCCACACCCTCCATATATGTCCACAGTGTCTTTCTAATTTGTGTAGAGTTTCCTCTGCAGTTTTCTCCCTAACTCTTTCCCGAGACTGCACTCTTTTCACTTTAACTATCTTTCCCTGGACTAGAGCAGTAAGCTCCCTGCCTATTCCACCATCTTGGAAACCTCTGTATCTTAAACTTCTGTGCCACAACATTGGCCCCTGGAAGGCTTACTTTCCATTCCCTGTATCTATCATTTCCTCTTAAACAAACAGAAACACAAGATCACAGTTTCTAGAAAGTGTACTCTAATAGAAATAAAATCAATATCTTATATTTAGATACACATTCATTATATAAACTCTGATCACGATAATTGTTTTTTTGTTTATGAAGAGAACAATATTCTTTGACATTATCTTCACTGAAGATTTAAAATAAATAAATAAGAACAGGAGATGTGGGCATAGTGGTTAACACATTTTTTGGGACACTTGCATCCTATATTCAAATGCTTGGGTTCGAATCCTGGCCATGCCACTTTCCTGATGATATGAACGCTAGGAGTCAGCAAGTGGTGGCTTAGGTGGTTGGGTCTCTGCTACTCACGTGGGAGACACAGATTAAGTTCCAGAATTCTGGCTTTGGCCTGGTCCGGCCCTGATTGTTGCAGGATTGAACCAGTACAAGAGATAACTCTCTTTCTTTTTACTTGTCTCTCTTTCTAAATCAGCAATGAAACACTTCAAAAAGATACCAATCAGAATACAGACTCATTTGATGGTTTTAACATAGTATGTTCTCAATGCATGTAACCAATTAGATAACTAGTCAACGTCCTTTTCATCTTTACAATGACATGAAAGATGTTATTTTCTGAATTTTTTTGTTTTTATTTTCTGAACTTAAACAAGAAAGAAAGGCATCCCACCCACCAAGCACTGCTTCAAAGAAGGGTTTCATCTGATTTTATCAGTCTCAGATAATTTAATTGTTCTGGTAGCTTAAAGTTTCAATCATGGAAACATCAAGGAGATAATTCCCTATATATTATTAAAAGACATTTGAGAAGTTGATAGGATAATAGAGGCCAAGAACTAATAGAAGGACAAAAAGTAAATGAAAAAGATACTGCAGGGAAAAAAGAGGCGGGTGGGTATTTACATGATATTTCCAGTTGACAGACACTGTGGTTTCAGAGATGTTTGTATTTCTCTAACATGGGCTTTTTGAGTCCTTATGAGTTCAGTGCAGGGGAATTTTTCTGATGACTATAGGTAAAATATAAGCATTGTTGTTATTCTGTCATTTTGGAGAGGAGGACAAATTTTCAATTTCTCCATTTGTTAATGAATATCACACTTTGATTTAACATACAAACTTGAAAATTTTTTCTATCTTGCATGCCTCCTTTGGCAGTTACCATATTCTTCTCATTACTTGCTTGTTCTCATTCTTTCAAAACTTTACATCTTTCCTTATTATCTGTTGATTGCATTTTTGGAGTAAAATAAGATTTGTCTGAAGCAATTTAACTTCATGTTTAACTTTTGTGAGAATCTGGTGCTGAGTTTAACATTTAGATACATTTGGAAGAATCTTCCGGATGTCATTTTAAGAAGTATTAGTTACAGCTGGTTCCTCCTAAACCTCCTTCAGTGCCAAGCCATTTTGCCTTGATTCAATTGCTGATGCCTGAAATTTTATCTTTGAATTTATTTCCTTTGATATCAGAGTACAGATACTGCTGGGAAGATAGTCACTCGCATTTTATTGTAATGGTGGCTCATGATTGGTTTTTAAAATGTTTTCTAAAAAAGTATGTATTTATTTTCATCTACTTGGAAGGCAGACTGACAGAGAAAGAGAGGGAGGGGAAGTGAGAGAGGGAGAGGGAGAAGGAGAGGGGGAGGGGGAGGAGGAGGGAGCGGGAGAGGGGGAGGGGGGAGAGAGAGAGAGAGAGAGAGAGAGAATGTCTCGCATTTGCTGGTTCACTTCCCAATTGCCCACAATAGCCAAGGCTGATCCAGGTCAAAAACAGGAGTCTAGAACTCCATCCAGGTCTCCCAGTTGGGTGGCAGGGACTCAAGTACTTGAGCCATCACCAGCATGCATTAGCAGGAAGCTGGGCTGCAAGCAGAGCAGTCAGGACTTGAACAGCACTCTAACATGGGATGTAGCATCACAAGTGGCAGCTTAAGCTGCTATACCCTGATGCCTGCCCCAGGGCCCGGGTTTTGTTTGGGGGTAAGGATTAAGTGCAGGAGCATTTTAGCAACTGGTACAGATATTGCCATGGTGCAGGTGGAAACACTGCTGAATATATACTCCTGCTTACTACTCATCTGTAAGCTTGGAATCACTTAACATCCTTGATGTATCATATATAAGATTTGGGTAAATAATGCTTGCTTGATTTATCTAATAGATATGACTAAAAACTGTGACATGCTATGCAAAGTAAAGATACTAGGGGGGCGGGCGCCGCGGCTCACTAGGCTAATCCTCCACCTAGTGGCGCAGGCACACCGGGTTCTGGTCCCAGTCGGGGCACCGGATTCTGTCCCGGTTGCCCCTCTTCCAGGCCAGCTCTCTGCTGTGGCCAGGGAGTGCAGTGGAGGATGGCCCAAGTGCTTGGGCCCTGCACCTGCATGGGAGACCAGGAGAAGCACCTGGCTCCTGCCTTCGGATCAGCGCCGTGCGCTGGCCTTGGCGGCCATTGGAGGGTGAACCAATGGCAAAGGAAGACCTTTCTCTCTGTCTCTCTCTCTCACTGTCCACTCTGCCTGTCCAAAAAAAAAAAAAAAAAAAAAATACTAGGGGAACAAACAAAGGGAAAGGAAATGTGGCTAGACAAACATCTACCTATGACATAAGGTGGATCCTGGACTCATTCCATCATCGTACTTAGGATTCTGACAATTGGGATGCCCATGATTCATATATTTCCTTCCATGTAAAATTGGGATAAAGTAAACAGATTTTCTTTTATGGCTCATGTTTTTCCCTCCCCTCCCCTCCCCCCCTCCCCTCTCCTCTCCCTTCCCTCCCCTCCCCCTCCCCTCCCCTTCCCTTCCCTCCCCTCCCCTCCCCTCCCCTCCCTTCCCTTCCCTTCCCTTCCCTTCCCATCCCTTCCCTACCCTTCGTTTTCCATGTTAGTACATGCTAGTCTAGTTTCTATTCCTGCGTGGTAGCACAGAGATTGGCAGAGGCAGGAGCTGTATGCACCGAGGAAAGATTGGGCAGTATGGCTAAGCACAATTCAACACTGCAGGCTTACATTTGTCAAGGACCTAGCATTCAGTAGCAGAGAATTATTTTGTTTTGTGGGAAGCAGTTATTTTCTAGGAATAATCTTTAAGATCAAAATAGGACTAGAAGTGGTCAAGTAATACAGTACAAGGAAAGTTGTTATATTTCAAATGGAGCTGTCCCTGTGCAGTAGGCGGAATAATGGACCCTAAACAGTGGACCTTGATTCTTGGAAATTGTGAACGTACTAGGTCATGTGGCAAAAAGGATTTTGTAAACATAGTTAGGATAGGAGATTATACCTGCGATCCTACTCTAGTCATATGGCCCTTAAATGAAGAGATCTTCTTTGGCTGAAGGCAGAGAGATGATGTGGCAGGAGAAATCAGGGAGATTTTCAGTGTGAGAAGAACTTGATGTGTCACTGCTGGCTCAGAGATGCAAGAGAACCATCATTGAGGAAGAGTTATCAGCCTTTCAGAGCGGAAGGTTGCTCCTTGCTGACAGACAGCAAGGAAAAAGGAGCCTACAACCACGGGACCTGGATTCCACCAATAATTTGAAATATCTGGAAATGATGTCTTCCTAGAGCCTCTGAATAAAAAGCCCAGTTGGTTGACACCTTGATTGTGAACGAGAAACAGGCTGAGCTACCTAGGTCTGCTCAATAGAAGCAGAGAGAAGATATTTTTGTTGTTTAAAGCCACTATGTGTGTGGTAAGTTGTTATGATGGCAATAAAATATTAATAATACACTGTATGAGAGGCAGCTGGACAGCAAATCAATGTCTGTTGCCTCAAATAGCCACTCATAGTTTTCTATTTGGTTTTCATACTGGAATCACTCTTTCTGATTACGTCACATGAACAGGTAGCATACTCTTTAAATCAGCAGGTACCTCAGTTTCAGGTGGTCTGCACTGGAGTGTGACTGCCTGCAAGTTATTGCCCTTGAGACTCCTCTAGGGGAATTTTGTGCACAGCTCTCTCTCTTTGCATATCTATAGATACATCTGTCTTTAAAAAATTAAGGTATAACATACATTCAGTAAAGTGGACTATTGTTAAATATGTAGCTTGGCCAAGCTTTCATATGTCAATACCTGTAATCACTGTTTAGATGAAAACACAAATGTTTTTAATCACTTCAGAGGGTGATACTACATTGCCAGTGCTCTTTAGAGAGAGAGAGGGAGGGGGAGTGGGAGAGGTACAAGAAGAGAGAGAGGGAAAGGGAGAGGGAGAGGGAGAGGGAGAGGGAGAGGGAGAGGGAGAGGGAGAGGGAGAGGGAGAGGGAGAGGGAGAGGGAGATAATCTTCCATAAATGGGTTTACTTCCCAAATGCCTACAACAACAGGTGTCTGGTACTCAGTATGGGTATCCTATATGGGTGGCAGGGACCCAAGCACTTGAGCCATCATCTGCTGTCCCCCAGGGTGTCTCTCAGCTGGAAACCGGAATTGGAAGCAGAGCTGGGATTCGAACCCAGAACTATGATACAAGATGGGGGAATCCCAAGTGGTACCTTATTTTTAAAATTATGCCTGATGCACAGTTCAGAACCTTTCAAAAATATTTTTAATTTATTTTTTTAATTGAGAGAGAGAGAGAGAGAGAGAGAGAGAGAATCTCTTTCATCTGCTGCTTACTTCCTATATACGTGTGACAGCTAGGGCTGGGCCAGGTCAAAGCAAGGAGCTTAGAACTCCATCTGGGTCTACTATGTGAGTTACAGAAACCCAAGTACTTGGACTTTTACCCACTGTCTTCCCAGGTGCTTCAGCAGGGAGCTGGATCAGAAGCAAAGCCAAGACTGGACCCAGGTACACTAGTATGCTATTTTGCAGCATTTTCTGCTCTACCCGACTTACTTAAGACCTATATTTCCCATCTCATGACTTTTCTTTCCCACAGAACATCGTTGTCAGCATGAGGAAGCACGGCAGGAGCACTCATGATTTCACCAATGCAGTCACTTTCTCTTCCTTGTCTCTGAGGGCTGAAGAATATTTATTTGTTTTGAAAGAGTTTTATAAGTGCTCTGGCCATAGAAAACAGGCAGGTTGCTTTTACATTCTGCAGTGTCAGCAGATCTCTGAATAGTCTCAGAGCACACTTCGTGGAAAACACTCGGGCAGCTGCTGGTAGGCACTGTGCAGTCACAGGACTGGTCGGCGGTTCTCCGTCCTGGTGATTGATGTAAGCTGCTCCCTGCAGGCCCTGAATTGCCTCCCAGGCCTAACCCCTACTGGGCTCTGGATCCTCCTTTCCCAGCATTCTTTGTGCCGCAAGAATTGGCTCTGTTCCTTTCTATGTGAGTCCGAGGTCCAGGTCACATCCTCTTGCTTCACACCTCTCAGCTAGCCTACTTATCGATAATTCTTCCATGATTGTAGATGCTCTGGACAATACTTCCATTAAACTTCCTTTTGATTCTTTGGCAGCATCCAAGAATTAAAACACTGACTGTGCTTATGTTTCTCACGGCCATGTGAATGACTCTGCTGACTTAGGACATTGTGTGTGTGTGTGTGTGTGTGTGTGTAAGGGAAGGAAAACATAAAGATCGTTATTGCAATTCTGTCATGTGTCACAGTTCTTCAGTGAAGACTAACTCACAGTGTAAGAAGGGGCTTACGAGATTATCGAGGCTGGCGTGTCCGAAATCTGCACTGTGGGGCAGTAGGCTTGAGGCCTGAGAGAGCTGAGGTGCCGTTCTGGGTACAAGACAGTCTGCTGGGATTGCCCTCTTGACTGTGGGGAATCATCTTTTTGTGTTCTTAGGTCTTCAGCTGATTGAATGAAGCCTGCCCAAATTATGGAGGACAATCTGCTTTCCTTAGAGTTTACCGATTTAAATGATAACCTCTCCCAAAATACCCTTTTAGCATAAAATGAACCAACACGTGTCATTATACTCAAGATCTCCAGGACCACATCATGGCTAAATTGGTATCAACGTAGTGCAAGATTTCTCATGTTAGGGGAAAGACAACATGGATCTCAGTGATCCTTTCTTAACGCAGTGCCGTTTGGAAAGAGCATCAGCTTCAGTTGTCACAGAGTAGCATGTGTCAACTGGGGCCTGTTTGCTACCCCTCACCCTAACACCTCTCTCCTCCAACAACTGCCAGAGACACTTGATAATTTCTGAAAACATTTTTGGTTGTTATGACCAGGGAGGGGTGGGAGGAGGTGCTGCTGGTATTTCTGTTGAGGAAAGCCCTGGAATACTGTTAACACTCCACCTTACACAGAGCAGCCCCTGTCCTGTCACTACGGAGAATCATCAGGCCCAAGATGCCACTAATATTGAGGGTGTGAAACCTTATAATTAGCTGCAAGAGTGCTAGGATACAATGAAGTTGGAGGGGAGTGGCAGATGAGAAAGTTAGGAGGCAAGATAACCCATAAAATTATGTTTACATTTCAGAAGTAAATTTGTGAGCACCTGATTTTGCAGTTTTTGCGAATTCTGAAATAAGATATTGCAAAGGTGACATTTTCAGTTGAGAAAGCATTATGGAAGGCTAACCTATGCTGGAAGGCAAGGAGAGCAGAGTCCAGGTTGGTAAGAACATGAACAGATACATAGATGTTTACTGACTTCACTAAAGTTTGAAGCCCTAGGATGGGACAGTGAAGGCGACATCACTGTGAGCACATGTCGCAGGTCAAATGGTGGTGGTGGAGGTTAAGAAACCCAAAAGAATCTTTTCATAAGAAGATGTAAAATGATAACTACAATATGACTTACCAAATGCCTTAAAGTAATAGATTACTATTTTGTTAGTTCATAATTTATTCTGGAAGTCTGTTTAACCATATGCACAGTCTCCTGAATACAATTTAAATGTTAAGTCCTAATTATGAAACTCTAATTCAAAACAATTTTAGGAAAGCCTGTTGCGAATTAATATAAATGCAAATCATAAAGTCATTCTTATTAAGGAAATGCATGTTAATTTTAATTTTAGTCCAGGTGTAAGCTTCTCTGAATCAATATCAAGCAGATCAACATTAAAAATAAAAACTAAAAAAAGCCAACAATTTAAAAAATTATATTCTGGCAATTTGAGTTCTCTAGGAATATGTAACAGCTATATACTCTCGTTATAAATAATTTTGAGATAATTTAAAAATATACAGATTATTACTGCCTTCTAAACTTTTAGGATTGATTTTGCTGGCTTCATTAGCTCCTGTCTTGTTTCAACAGGCTTTCTTTGGACATATTGAATTATTGGAGTCAACCTACTTGGTCAGTGCTCTATGAGGGTCATCACACATGCCCTTTTGTTTAAATTAATCAGTCTCTGAAAAGAAGAAAGGCAATCCAATTCTACCAATTGAATCAAGGAGAAAAATGAATACATCATAGCAAGTGTGAAATTCTTTCCAGTTGGCATACACAGTGAATGTAGCTAATAATAGCCTCTTACAATTTCTGTAGAGCAGATCAATATATCTTTTTATCCATTATAGTCTATATTGTAACATTCATTCATTCATTCATTATTCATCCTCTTACCATCTATTGAAACCTTAGATTTGTGTTCGGTCACTGCACTGTGAATGGGAATTAAGAGACAACTATGAGCCTGCTCACAGTTTAGTAGGAAAGATTGACATAAATTATGATGCATTTTTATCTTGTATTCTGTGAGAAACATTCATGGAGGACAGTTGGAGGATATGAGCCCAGACAGGCAAATTGGGGTAAGAAGAGTAGGCCTGTTGACCTCTAAGGACCTTGAGATTTATGTAGACAGATAACGGTTTCTTAGCTAGGGTGGCAGAAAGGTGGTGATGAGAAGTGGCCTTATTCTAGATATATTATAAAGTTAGGGCTAACAGACTTTGTGGCAAAGAATCAACGAGAACAATTCAAATTTACTAAAGTCTTAGAGCAACTAGGTTGGCATTGCTATTAACTAAGATTGAAGGGATTAGAGAAGGAGCAGGTATTGTTAGGAATTATGTTTTGTTTTGGACATGGTATGTGTGACATGACAATCAGATATCCATTAGATTGAAATAGTTAGCTGGGATAAATAAGCTCAGGGCAATTGTCTGAACTGGGAATTTACATTTGGGAATCTCAAGCATGCAGATGCTATCTAAAGTCATAAAATTGGAATAATCCCCTAGACAGAAAGAGATGAACCTTTCAGCAAAGTACTGTGCAGAGAATGAGAAGATGAAGAGGAGCCAACAAGGAGGACTGAGACTGTGTTTTAACAAGGGAGCTGATGGACTTTGGCAAGCGTATCTGAAAAGTTCGGTAATATAAAGACTAAGAATCAACCACTGGGGCTGCTGTGGTGGTGCAGCAGGTTAAACCACAGTTTGTGATGCTGGCATCCTGTATCAGAGTGCTGGTTCAAGTCCCTGCTATATTTATTATTATTGCTGGAATGCTCAGCTTCTTGCGGAGTGCTTTCTGATAACATAGAAATATTGACATTGTGAAGCAGCTATAAATTTTATGTATTTAATTTATTTGAAAGGCAGAGAGACTGACAGGGAGACAGACACACATACATGTACTTATGCACAGAGATCTCACTCAGAGATCTCCAACCCCCAAATGCCTACAGCAGCCAAGGCTGGGCCAGGCTGAAACTGCGAGCTAGGAACTCAGGGTAGGCCTCCCATGTGGGTGTCAGAGACCCACAAATTTGAGCCATCACCTGCTGCCTCCCTAGGTGCACATTAATAAGAAATTGGAATTGGCATTAGAGCCAGTACCTGAACTCCAATGTGGGGTACAGGCATCCCAAGCAGTACCTTAATCTTAATTGCTATGCCAAATACATGCCCCATGCAGAAGTTTTAGATGATTTTTTTTCTTCATGTAAGTCAACCTACATTTTAAAAGCATAAAAATTTAAAATTATAAAGACAACTGGGAACATGGATCAGTGGACAAAAATAGAACGTTTGAAGCCCCTGTAAACATTCATGTTAATGAGCAAATTTTGAACAAGTTGACCCTTTGTACTGACACCAGCAGCAAGATGAGAACACCATGACAACCACAGCTAGAAAAACGCATAGAGAAACCAGATTCAAAGAGAGAAGGGTATGCTTAGGTGTTTCTTTAAAGCATGGAGCTTGTGATCAGGGAGATGCGAAAAGGTCTAAAGTGTGATGTCTTGCAGATTTACTGTTGCAATGACATTAAAAAATTATGCACATTTTAAAGGAAAAATCACAAGAAACCTTGCAGGTAAATAGACAATATAGCTAGAAGCAATGCCATGAAAAGCATAGTTCCCAAGCAAAGGAAGCCTTGAATGATGGTCCCTTGAATATCAGGTAAACTAGAGGCCCTATACAGTCTTCATCCTAGAAGAAAGGAGGAGGGAGGAAAAAGGCCTCATAGGAAGATATATTTCAAATTGACTGAATATTTACTTGAAAATGAACGTTTTAGGGGCTGCTGTTGTGGTACAGAGGGTTAAGCTGCTGCTTGCAATGCCAGCTGCTCTGTTTCTGATCCAGCTCCCTACTAATGCACTTAGGAAGTCAACAAAAGATGACTCAAGCATTTGGGCCCCTGTACCCACGTGAGAAACCAATATGGAGTTTGTCGCTCCTGTAGCTTTAGCCTGGCCCAGATGTGGCTGTTGTGGCCATTTGGAGAGTAAACCAGTAGATAGAATATCTCTCTCTATTACTCTTTCGAATAAATAAATAAACAAACACACAATTAAATATTTTAAGTGTATTTTAAGTAAGAGGGTGAGAATTAGCTTTAATTGGTAAATTTAAATGTACTGTTCTCTCTCCCCATGGTGGGGTGGGAGTCTTTCTCATAAGCTGGATTAATTCAATTATTGAAAACAAAGGAGCCGGTGCTGCGGCTCACTAGGCTAATCCTCCACCTAGCAGCACCGGCACCCTGGGTTCTAGTCCCGGTCAGGGCACCGGATTCTGTCCCAGTTGTCCCTCTTCCAGGCCAGCTCTCTGCTGTGGCCAGGGAGTGCAGTGGAGGATGGCCCAAGTGCTTGGGCCCTGCACCCCATGGGAGACCAGGAAAAGCACCTGGCTCCTGGCTCCTGCCATCGGATCAGCGCGGTGCGCTGGCCGCGGTGGCCAATGGAGGGTGAACCAACAGCAAAGGAAGACCTTTCTCTCTGTCTCTCTCTCTCACTGTCCACTCTGCCTGTCAAAACAAAACAAAACAAAACAAAACAAAAAAAAAAAAGAAAGAAAACAAAGGAACCTGCCTTGTTTTATATTCTTCTGTGACTACTGTCTTTTTGTATTAAAATATTTTATTCAAAAACTAATTTTCAAAGTGAGTTTGGTGCATATTTTTTATTTGCTGAAAGTGACAATATTTCTGAAAATCAAGAATAGCAGCAGCCTTCTTTGTACACTGGAAAAGTGACTTAAGAAGCCTTTCTCTTGAAAGTAAGAGATATCATATCATTGACCATATAACATCAGAGATTTTACTTCCCAACAAATTGGTACCATGACCAAAATATCTGCCAAAGAGTACCTAAAATTATTTTTCACTCACCACCATCACTTTTGGCAATATTCTTCCAAGTCTTATTCTGACAGAGCTCATGAAGTATTGAAAAAAAGAAAAACTGTTGCCATTTGTACCCATATACTGATGTGAGTCTCAGTTCTCAAAATATTGTGACACTCAAACTCAGACGAGAAATCGACTGGGTGTCAAATCTGAAATGTGTGTCAGCAGTGTGGTGGCAGTCTCCTTCCACTGGATTTTCTCAAATTGCTGACAATTAATTTCTTTAGTGCTATCATGAATGCAATAGTTTCTAGTCTGTTAATCAATGAGGGAGGTAGGAAACTTTCTTAAAAATTTTTATTAAATTTTCTTAGTAGATACATAAAGTAATTTGTATTTGTGGCATACCATGTCTTGTTTTGATACATGTATAGATTGTGTATTGTCCAATGAAGTAAATATATTTACCCTTCAAACGTGTAGTATTTTTTTATAGTGAAAATATTCAAAATCTTATCTTCCAGGTTTTTAAAATACACAAATAGAAATAGGATACATTTGCTTTTTTATCTGTTGGCAAGACATCTAAAACTTTTATATATTAATAAATCTTTGGTTATATCACGTTGAAGATGGCATATTTCACATATATTTTGAAGATAAAAATGACACTGCAAATTAATTGCCAACTTCTCTAGCTTTAGGTCAAACTGTTGGATTTAGGAAATGCTCTCCAACCTTCACTGGGAGAGAACTTAGAGAAACGCTGATGTGGTGTATGGAAACCATATTTTCATCTTTACTCTAGTTGAGTTTTTGGTTGTGTCTAAGAATTAAATTGATCTAAAACAGATTAATAATAGGAAAAAATACAAATTTACATTAGGTTTACATGATGTGGGAGTCCTTACAAGGAGATGAGAACGCAAGAAATAACTTAATTGTTTATTTTATAGGTTGAAAAAAAAGAGAGGCAATTGTAGGAAAGGAACTGAATCATGTGGGAAGGCTAAAGAAAGATAAGAAATCTTTTAGCAAGTCTGTGTGTACAGTATCCTCTATGTCTCAATTTCTTGTCCTTGGTAAGAATGTTTGCTTTCCTTCTGCATGGGAATTGCATTTCCTGTTTGGAAGAGGAAGAAGGAAAGTCAGTGTGGTTTTCTTGCATTTGCTCTTCCTGAAGTGTCTTTAGCTCAAAATATTCCTTATGCCAAAGTGGCCTATTTTGGGATGGCGTATTCTGCCACCCTTAAATTTGCAAATGGATTCCAGGAGAAATTTTTAAACAGAGGAACAGTTATTTTTAGGAGTATTACCTTGATGATCATATAGGCTGTGCTGTCAAATATAGTAGCCACTACTACATGTGGCTATTTAAATTAAAATTATTTAAGATAAAATGTAATTAAAAGTTATATTACTTAGTAGCTTAATAGCTGCATGTGGTTGCTTCTTTGGACAATACAGAGCACTTATCAGCTTAGGAATTCTATTGGGCGACAGTAACACAAAGGGTGAATTGGAGAAGGGAAAAGCTGTTAGCAGAAAAAACAGCTAAGAATTTATTAGGTAATGGAGTATTGACTCAGAAAATGAGTCAAATATTTATATGCCATAGATGATTTTGTGTGTAATAACTTTATCATTTTTTCTTTTAAATAATCCTCATTTGTGAAGAAAGAGAAAGATAAGAAAGCAATTTATTGAAATAAACTATGATCTAGAGTAAAAAATTTTTTTGTTAAAATCACAGGACTCCCATGTTAGGAATGACTTTTTGTTTTCTTATGTAACCATTCACTTGACTGAATCCATGTTACTTGGTCTTTCAGTTTGTGTGTGAACACCTCGGGGCTGCGAGCACTTCGGTAGACTGTCCTCCTGGAGCCTGTTCTGACATAGCCTTCTGGAAAGCTCAGGGCAAGTGGCTGGTATCAGTCAGTGTAGGGACTGAGCCTGCGTCCAAAGTCCACAGGATGCTAACATTTTGGTCTAAGCTCCATCTCTGAGAACACAAGCAATTTCTTTTCCTCTCTCTTTTTCTTCTTTTTATTTCTTTCAAATTGTATATTTATTTATTGAGAGACAGGGAGAGGGAGCGAGATTTCCTATTTGCTGGTTCACTCCCCAAATGCTGGCAACAGCTGGGTCTGGGCCAATCCGAAACCAGGAGCCAGGATCTCAATCCAGGTCTCTCGTCTTTCGTGTGGGTGGCAGGGACCCAGACACTCAAACCATCACCTGCTGCCTCCCAGGGTGTGCTTTCACAGGAAGCTGAATTGGAAGTGGAGCTGGAACTAGACCCCAGGTACTCTGATACGGAATGTAGGCATCTTAACTCTTGTGCTGTACGGCCATCCAGACAAAAAAAAAAAAAAAATTAGTTTTTGCTGGGAGTCACAGGATAAAATTATGTGGGTTAACAGACTTTGGGAAATCTAAGCGCTGTGCATGTAGAAGTTTCTGTTATTCCAGAGCCCTGGGGAATGTGGTGTCACGGAGTCCATGGAAGTTGGTTTTCTGGCAGAGAAACCCTCAGGGGTATTGTTTCAGCAGGTCTGGCTTACAAAAGAAACTCGCCCAAGAGTAAGATGTAGAACGCTATCAGAACATGCATAAATAAAGATGAGTATATTTCTGGTACAGGGACTCAGGAGAAGCCATCTTCTTAAATGTAATTCTATTATTGGCTCAGGTAAGAATTTAGAGATTCAGGTTTCTAAAGCAGTATGAAAAGTCTTCAGACAGGTAGCCTGAGAGAAATAAAGCACTGTTTAAAACAGAATCCTAGGGTTTTTATTCAGAGTGGTTTTATAGAAATAGAATAAGAATATAAAATGTCCTGATATTCCCCAAGAAAAATGTGTCAGTTTTAACATCTGGTCAGCTTCCATAAAGGGAAAACATCAGAAAGTTTATTTTCTGAAGTAAAGACCATGAAGAAATTGACACATTTTGGATTAACATTTTTTAGTTTATTAGTTTTTGTTTTATCTGAAAGGGTAGATTAGAGGGAAAGATCTTCCATCTGTTGGTTCACTCCCAATGTGCCCACAACAACTGAGATTGGATCAAGACAAAGCCAGGAGCCTGGAACTCAATCCAGGTCTCCCACCTGGGTGGCAGGGATCCAAGTGCTTGAGCCATCACCGCTGGCTTTCAGAGTGAACAGGAAGCTGCACGCAGAAGCAGAGCTGAGACTCAAACCCAGGCACTCACATATGGGATGTGGCCATCCCAAGTGGCATCTTAACTACTGTGCCAAAGCTCATACACAGAATATAATTTTAATTAATTAAAAACAGAGGTGTTGGGACTGGCGCTGTGACGTAGTGGTTAGAGCCAATGCCTGCAGTGCCAGCATCCCATATGGGCTCTGATTCAAGTCCTGGCTGCTCCATTTCCGATCCAGCTCTGGGAAAGCAGTAGAAGATAGCCCAGGTCCTTGGGCCCTGTACCCAGCGGGAGACCTGGAAGAAGCTCCAGGACTCTGGCTGTTGTGGCCATTTGGGGAGTGAACCAGGGGATGGAAGACTTCTTACTCTTTCTCTCTGACTCTTCCTGTGTAACCTGTCTTTCAAATAAATAAATAAATCTTTTAAAAATTAAAAAAAAAAAAACAGAGGTGCACAAAGAAACCACCACATAAGAAAATAAGGAAGCAAATGTCTCCACCTTCTGAACATTGCTCTCCTTTTGTTAAGTTGGTGGGAAGAAAGCTTTGGTGATTTTATAGCTGGGACTAAGGATGTGATACGAAAAATGTATGACGAAAAAATATGTTGTTAGAATTTGCCTATGTAGGCCGGCACAGTGGCTCACTTGGCTGGTTGTCCGCCTGCAGCGCCGGCACCCCAGGTTCTATTCCTGGTTGGGGTGCCAGATTCTGTCCTGGATCCGTGCAGCGCCGGCCGTGGCGGCCATTGGGGGAGTGAACCAATGGAAGGAAGACCTTTCTCTCTGTCTCTCTGTCTCTCTCTCTCTCACTAACTCTGCCTGGCCAAAAAAAAAAAAAAAAAAAAAAAAAAAATTGCCTATGTAGTTTTCTCTGGTAATTGAATCAGTCCTCATTCATGAAAATACTGTATTGTGTGTAGTATTTCTTTTTTTTTTCTTTTTTCTTTTCTTTTTTTTTTTTTTTTTTGACAGGCAGAGTGGACAGTGAGAGAGAGAGAGACAGAGAGAAAGGTCTTCCTTTGCCATTGGTTCACCCTCCAATGGCCGCCGTGGCCGGCGCACTGAATTGATCAGGAGCCAGGTGCTTCTCCTGGTCTCCAATGCGGCTGCAGGGCCCAAGCACTTGGGTCATCCTCCACTGCACTCCCTGGCCACAGCAGAGAGCTGGACTGGAAGAGGGGCAGCCGGGATAGAATCCGGCTCCCTGACCGGGACTAGAACCTGGTGTGCCGGCGCCGAGAGGCGGAGGATTAACGGCGCAGGCCTGTGTGTAGTATTTCCTGAGTGCAGAGAAGAGATTAAAAAGAAGCAGGATAAGGGGTGATTCCTTCAAATGCTTAAAATCTTTCAATTGAGACAAATGAGATTGGCATTCCAGAGCATTTGCTCCTTATTGGTGGTCTCCTCTCTGTCTACTCTGTCACTTTCCTTGACCTCAGATTTCTTAGCTATAAAATCCAGGAGTTGGCAGGTAAGCCCTGAAGTGTCATCGTGGCTTTATTTCACTTGAAGAGCAATAATTGTTCAATCCTTTTATAAGACCCGTTGCTTACATATTTTATCACATTTAATTTTTACAAAATTCTGTCAGATATTATTACTACCGCATTTTACAGCCCTGAGAGGTGATGTCCCGTATCCTGTTTCATGGCTCCTGCAGGAGACACATCTGGAATTTGATTTTATAACACCAGGAACCACGTGCTTTACACAGTCTGAATCACTTCTGTGGCAGAACCTGTGATGAATCCTGTCTGTCCTGTTAGCCACCGCAGGAACATAACTGGAGGAAATACCATTGTTAGCGGCTTCCATTTCTTAAAGGGCAAAATGAGGTGAAATAAAGGAAATTCTCCGACTTCTGTGAATAATAGTAAAGATGTGACTAGCTCAGCGAGGCTTGTCTAAAAATCATTTGATCATTCAACTTTGTGTTCCATTAATCTACCTTCACTAAACAATGTTCTGGGGGTGAGTGTTTGGCCTAGCACTAAAGATGCTGCTTGGGATGTTAGCCTCCCGTATCCGAGTGCCTGGGTTCAAGTCCTGTGCTCTGGGAAGCAGCGGATGGCTCATGTGTTTAGGTCCTTGCCACTCTGGCTTCAGCCTGGCCCCATCTGGGCTATGGCAGGCATTTGGGAAGTGAACCAACAGACAAGAGATCTCTGTTTGTCTGTCTGATCATCTCTCTGCCTCTCAAATAAGTAAAACACCTTTTAATTTTAAAGTAATTCTGAAGACACGTCTAGTTGTCAGCGATAATGCAGAGAAATCCCATTTACTTTTCACCCAGTGGTCCCCGTAGAAATTCCTGCATTACTCTATTAAAATAACATGACAGCACAAACCAGAGATTGGCATGGATACAATCTGTCAACCTGACTCAGATTTCATGCGTGTATTTTGTCCTATGCAGTTTTTCACATGAGGGGTTTCATATGACCACCATGATAATCAAGCACAGAAAAATTCTGTCACCAGGATCCCTTATGCTGTCCTTGCATGGCCACAACAACCTGCATTCTCCATCAGTTTGCCCTATCAAGAATATCACACAAATGGAATCATATAGTTTGCAAATATTCGGGTTGGACTATTCTTCACTTAGCATAACTTTCTCAAAAGTTACTCAATTGCTGAGTAATATTTATTGTACGATAGACCAGTTTTTAAACTGCTCATAATGGAAAGTTTGTCTCCGGTTTTTTGTCTTATTGTGAATGAAGTTGCTCTGAACATTCATGTAGCAGTTTTTGTAGGAACATAAATTTTAATTTCTCTGTGATAAGTAGATGAGAATGCAATTTTTGGGTCATATGGAAGGCATGTGATTAGTGTTGTAAGAAACTGCCATATTCTTTTGCAGAGTGACCATACCACCTTTTTTTTTTTTTTTTTTTTTTTTTTTTTTTTTTTTTTTACAGGCAGAGTTAGACAGTGAGAGAGAGAGAGAGAAAGGTCTTCCTTCCGTTGGTTCACCCCCCGAATGGCTGCTATGGCTGGTGCCGATCCAAAGCCAGGAGCCAGGTGCTTCCTCCTGGTCTCCCGTCTCCCATGTGGGTGCAGGGCCCAAGCACTTGGGCCATCCTCCACTGCACTCCCGGGCCACAGCAGAGAGCTGGACTGGAAGAGGAGCAACCAGGACAGAATCCGGTGCCCCAACCGGGACTAGAACCTGGTGTGCCGGCACTGCAGGCAGTGGATTAGCCTAGTGAGCCGCAGCACTGGCCAATGGAAGCCTCTTGAGTCCACAAGCTCCGACCTTACTTAGATAAGGCCATAGTCAAAGTGGAAGTTCTCTCCTCCCTTCAGAGAAAGATACCTCCTTCGTTGATGGCTTGTTCTTTCCACTGGGATCTCACTCACAGAGATCTTTCATTTAGGTGACTTTTTGCCACAGTGCTTTGGCTTTCCATGCCTGAAATGCTCTCATGGGCTTTTTAGCCAGATCTGAGTGCCTTAAAGGCTGATTCTAAGGCCAGAGTGCTGTTTAGGGCATTTATCATTCTATGAGTCTGCTGTGTGGCCTGCTTTCCATAGTAACAGTGTTTCTTTGGGAATAGGTCTGCAGAGACCCCCCAAGCCAGGATTCTGATAGTAGAATCTACTACTCCTGAGTTTTAAGAATTCTTTATGTATTCTGTATTACAAATCTTTTGTCAGAGATATAGTTTCAAGTATTTTCTCCCAGTGTGTGGCTTGTCTTTTCATATTTTTCACAGAATGTGGGGTCCAATTTATTGTGTGTGTGTGTGTGTTTTTTTTTTCTTTTATAGACTGTGCTTTCACTGGCCAGTCTAAGAACTCCTTTTTTAGCCTGTGATCCTGATGATTTTTTTCTTGCTTTTTCCTAAGAGCTTTATAGCTTTACAGCTTTTTGAAAGGTCCAACTTCCTTGCTCAAGTTGGGACAATTCTATCTAATTATTTTTTAAGATTTATTTATCTGTTTGAAAGAATTACAGAGAAGGAGAGGCAAAGGAGGAGAAAGAAAGAGAGAGAGAAAGATATCTTCCACCCACTAGTTCACTCCCCAAATAGCCATTGTAGTCAGAGCTAGGCCAGGCTGAAGCCAGGAGCCAGGAGCTTCACCTGGGTCTCCCACGTGGGTGCAAGGGCCCAAGTGCTTGGGCCACCCTCTGCTATTTTCCCAGGCATGTTATCAGGGAGCTGGATCATAAGTAGAACAGCCAAGATTCCAACTGGCACCCATTTGGGATTCTGACACTGCAGGTGGTGGTTTTACCTGGTAAGTCACAGAGCCAGCCCCTTAGCTTTATATTTAACATTTAAGTCTGTGATCGTCTGGAGCTGATTTTTGTGTAAGGTTTGAGCATAGGGGTGAGGTTTTCTTTTTGCCTATGGATGTCTAATTGCTCTGGCACTCTTTGTTTAAAGAGCTCTCTTCCTCTACTGAATTGCTTTTGCACCTTTGACAAAAGTCAGTCAAACATACTGGCATGAATCTACTTCTGGGTTTTCTGTCCTGTTCTGCTGATCTGTCTCTATTCCTCCACTAACATCTCATTGTCTTGATTGCTGTTAACTATGGTATGCCTTCACATTGGGTATTGTGATTCCTTCCACTTTATTCTTTTGCAGAATTGTTTTAGTCATTATAATTCCTGCTTGTTTGAGTATAAATTTTAGAATAAGCTTGCCTATATCTAAAAAACACCTTGTTGGGGGGCCGGCGCCATGGCTCACTTGGTTAATCCTCCACCTGCGGTGCCAGCATCCCATATGGTCGTCATGTTCTAGTCCCGGTTGCTCCTCTTCCAGTCCAGCTCTCTGCTGTGGAGGGCAGTGGAGGATGGCCCAAGTGCTTGGGCCCCTGCACCTGCATGGGAGACCAGGAGGAAGCACCTGTCTCCTGGCTTCAGATCGGCGCAGCACTGGCTGTGGCGGCCATTTGGGGGGGGGGTGTAAGGAAAACCTCTCTCTCACTGTCTAACTCTCTCTGTCAAATAAAACAAACAAACAAACAAACAAAACACCTTGTCGGGATTTTGTTAGGAATCACATTAAAGCAATAGATTAATTTGGGGAGAATGTACATCTTTACTATGTCAATCCACTTTTGAATTAGAGACACTCAATTCATTTTTGTTCCTTTTACAAATGTAAGTAAAGAACTGAAGCATTTTCTGTCTAATTTACATTAAAAACAAATGCATGTGAATTTACTCACCATTAAGTGAGAGTACACGTTTTCTCCTAACTTTGCGGATTGATTTGATTTTCTACACTATTGTTTATAAGCACAACTTTTGTTTCTATGCAGACAGAACCATGTATAACCACAGCAATTGGGACTCTACCTCCAGTCAAATTACAAATAAATGTTTAAGTTGTTGAGGAAAAGCAGAGTAGTTAGCCAAATGACTCATGGATTGTAGCCCCCCAGAGAGAACTGAGGGCACATTCAACCTTCCAGAGCTCATCAGGATGGGATAATGTGTTGCTAAAATAGGATTTTTACTATTCCCCCCTACCCCTTTAAATAAGGTTGAAATTGGAAAATGCTTATCTCAGTGTAGCTTTTCCATTTTGTCTTACTGGTTGTTATTACAGCTGGCTCTACTAGGTGAGTGACCCCACACAGAGAGAAGGGAAAATTGAGCTCCTCTGGCTGGCACTGTTATTTCCCACAGCTGAAAGCTGGGATGCACAACAGCATCTTTTCTGTAGTCACATTTGGGGGTCACAGGAACTGTGAGTAGTTATGTATGCAGTTGTCACAGTTATCAATTTTTTTTGCCTGAAGAATAAAATCAAATCTTCAAATTGATCTTAATTTTTGCAGCTGCAGTTTTTTATTACAGTGTCTTTTTATATTAAAAACTTTTTAATAAGCCAGTAAAAATAGAAATTTTATTCATAAGGTTTTTTTTTTGTCTTTCCAGAACAATTTATGAACACTTATTTCTGCTGGAAATTGGAATAGAAGAAAAAGTGCAGATGATTAAAACTCAGACAGTAGACCCCTTGCTTTAAACTAGAGCCAAGAAACTCGTTAACCATGTCTTTGTACTGCTTCCAGATTCAGAGTGGTGGTCGGTCCTCTTTACTGAAGGCAAATGAATGTGAAGAGTTCTATTCTTGTGTATTCAAATAGCCATCTATATCATATCTCTGTGTTTGCTTTTCTTTTGCCATCATTTCTTAGCTGGTATACTTTGGTGGCATATAACAGATAACCCAGCTCAGTGTCCTGACTCAAGTACATGAATAATCAGAGAACAGACATACTGAATCAGGCCTAGCAATGTCGTTGGATCTGTTTCTTTGCATCTCTTTTTTCTGCCTTCAACTGTGCTGGCTAACTTTGTGGGTAGGCTTTCTCTCTGTGACTGACTGAATTTTCTTTTTCTGTTTAACTCTGTAACTAGGACTTCTCAGTCCTGTGATTAGTGCTAATTGTGTCCTGAGCTCATCCGAGAATCGATGACTGTGGGCAGGGCTAATTCATGCTCCAGTTAACCAACCGAGGGTCAGAGACCGGCTTCCTAAGCCAAGAGGAGTTTCAGCTCTGGATGAGGTAACATTCAGTGCTGTGCTTATCTGGGGAGGACCTGAGGGTAACCAGGCAGGCAAAAGTCAGCAACTGACCACTATTCTGCATTGTGCATTAAAGAAACAATAGGCTCATTCAAAACAAATTTATGCCTATTAATTAACAATAAGGGGGGAGGGATGGTAAATAATGCCTTCTAAACAAAACCTGGTTTTGAAGTTATTTTATAAAATCATAAGGGTTCATCACCAACTTCTCTCTAGGTCTTGATTTGCTCAAATATAAATTCAGGTGTTGATTAAGTAATTTCCTTGGTGTCTCAACTCTAATATTCTGCTATTGCGTGTTTGGCAATACTCACCCCTGCTGAGTGTAACATATCTCTCTAAGACTGAAAGGCTGAAGGAGCTGAAGGTGAAGGTGCTACACTCATGAATTCCAGTGGACATAATATTTCCCATTTGAGTCTTGTGCTTTAGAAGGCTACATAGATATGCAGTATTTGGAAAATATACAGAAGCAGGAAGAGTGCCACTATGGATAACATTTAGGGTTTCTGATTATAATCATGGCACAGGGTGATAAGAGGAAAGTTTTTATAAGTTGATTTTTAAAAATTTCTGGTTGTTAGTCTTGGGGACATCACAAATATTTCCAAATTGAGGCTGACATTGTGGCACAGTGGGTTAAGCCTCCATTGGCAACATCAGTACCCTATATCTCAGTGTCAGTTCAAGTCCCAGCCATGCTGTTTCTGATCTAGTTCCCAGCTAATGCACCTGGGAAAGCAGCAGAAGATGGACCAAATACTGGGTCTTTGTCACCCATGTGTGAGACTGGGTTGAGACTCCTGGCTTCTGGCTTTGGTCTGGCTCATTCCTGGCTCTTAAACACATTGGGGAAGTGAACTCATGGATGAAAGATCTCTTTCTAACTCACCCTCTGTCTCTGTCACTCCAGCTCTCAAATAAATAAATAAATACATACATAAATAAATCTTTAAAATGTTTTTTCGAAGTTGAAATCTACCGACTTTAGAATGTTTTGTACACTGAGTTAAAAGTTGTTGGAGACTTGGGGCCAGGGCTGTGGCTCACTTGGTTAATCTTCCGCCTGCAGGGCTGGCATCCCATATGGGTGCGTGCTGGGTTCTAGTTCTGGTTGCTCCTCTTCCAGTCCAGCTCTCTGCTGTGGCCCAGGAGTGCAGTGGAGGATGGCCCAAGTGCTTGGACCGTGTACCCCATGGGAGACCAGGAGAGGCCCCTGGCTCCTGGATTCGGATCGGTGCAGCTCTGGCTGTGGCAGCCATTTGGGGGGTGAACCAACGGAAGGAAGACTTTCTCTCTGTCTCTCTCTCTCTCACTGTCTATAACTCTACCCGTCAAATACAAAAAATTTAAAAAAATTGTTGGAAATCAACGCTGTACCCCTAATCCAGACCTGGGAACATTTTCCTGAGGAAAGTCATGAAAATATTAGGGATTAATAACACCTAATGAGTGATAAGATTAAGGATTAAATAAGTTGATTAAGTGTGATTTGTTTTTAGACTAGAAACTCCAGCAATCAATCCATGTACCTACAACCAATCTTTGACAAAGGAGCTAAAATCAATCCATGGAGAAGTCAGTCTTTTCAAAAAATGGTGCTGGGAAAATTGGATATCTGCATGCAGAAATATGAAACAAGATCCCTACCTTACACCCTATACAAGAATCAACTCAAAATTGATCAAGGATATAAATCTATGACCTGATACCATCAAACTACTAGAGGAGAATATTGGGAAAACTCTGCAAGATATTGGCATAGGCAAAGACTTCGTGGAAAAGACTCCCCAGAAGCACAGGCAATCAAAGCCAAAATAGACAAATGGGATTACATCAAGTTGAGAAGCTTCTGCACTCAGTAAAATGAAGAGGCAACCAACAGAATGGGGGAAAATATTTGCCAGCTATGAAGCCAATAAAGGATTAATATCCAGAATCTATGAAGGTGCAAGAAACTCAATGACAGCAAAACAAAAACTGAGTTAAGAAATGGACAAAAGCATTTTCAAAAGAGGATATTCAACTGGCCAACGGACACATGAAAAAATGCACAGGATCACTTGCTGTCAGGGAAATGCAAATCAAAACCACAATGAGGTTTCACCTCACTTCAGAATGGCTTTCATACAAAATCAACAAGCAACAAATACTGACAAGGATGTGGGAAAAAGTTGCCCTAATCCACTGTTGATGGGAATGTAAACTAGTATAGCCAATGTGGAAGACAGTATAGAGATACCTCAGAAAGCTGAAAATACATCTACCATATGACCCAGCAATCCTACTCATGGGAATTTACCCAAGTGAAATGAAATCAGCATATGAAAGAATTATCTGCACCTCCATGTTTATTGCAGCTCAATTCACAATAGCCAAGAGATAGAATCAACTCAGATGTCTATCAACCAATGACTGGATAAAGAAATTATACTATATATAGATTATGAATACTACTCAGCTGTAAAAAAAGAATAAAATCCTTTTGAAAACAAATAGATGTAATTGGAAACCATTATACTTAGTGAAATAAGTGAATCCCCAAATGATAAATACCATGTGTTTTCCCTTATCTGTGGTAACTAATAGAGTACCAAAAATGTAATGTATAGAGGTGAAACTGACATTTTGAGATTCTTCCTTTACTGTTGAGGAATGGTGTTTTTCTCTCTTTACTATTTGTTGAACTCTTTTCTTAGTGTAGGGTTAATCTTATGAGTATAAAGCAAACTGAAAGTAGATCATTGTAAAAATTAAGAGAGGGAATAAGAAAGGAAGGAGGAGGGTGGGAGCTTGGGCAGGAGGGAAGGTAAGGTGGGAAGTATCACTATGTTCCTAAATCTATACATACAAAATACATGAAATTTGTTGACCTTAAATAAAATATAAAAAAAGGATGCTTTGTTTTTGACAGAGAAAGCTGTAAGAATGACTCAACATTTAAGTTAAATCAAATTGATGTCTAAAAAAGTCTTCTTTCTTGAACTAAGTAATAGTTTACAAAAGTCAATTTAACATGGGAAATCATTTTATTAACCTTATGATTAAATATAAAGGCTTTATTTAGAGTATTAGTTTTCCATTGCTGTTACAACATACTGGAGGTTGGGTAATTAAAGTTTATTTAGCTCACAGTTTTGAGTTTAAGGGAATGTTGCTGGTATTGGCTTTGCTCTGGTGAAGACCTTATGGTGGATGACATCATGAAATAGGAGCATGTGTGAGAGAGATCACATGGCCAGATTGGAATCCAGAGAGAGAGAGAGAGAGAGATAGGAGTCACATAATACCCCTTCTGAGAGCATGTCTCCCAGAGGCCTACAGATCTCCCGGTAGGTTCCAAGTCTTGAAGTTCCTGCTACCTCTTAACTTTACTTCACTGAGGACCAACCTCCCAACCCATGAACATTCAAACTATATCCACACCACAGCTGTCAGTCTTTTTGATAATCTTTGTTGTCCTCAACTCGTGCAAGTAAATGAATATTGTATGATGCTACATTTGTTCAAAATTGAACATCATTCTATTGAGGGCTGTGTGAGCATATGTTCTCCAGTGTTCAATGCTTTTTAGCAATTTTACTTAGTCTCCCAAATGCTGTTTAGGTGATATCTGTTATGTTCTTGCAGTGCAATGCTTGTTATAGTAAATGTGTTGAATAGTTATATTTAAATGTGTTTCATTTGGGATAATAATTCAGTGGTAGGTTATGTCCTGTCATTTATCATCAGAGCTTTTTTTCTGGGAATAAATCTATTTATTAAAGCTAATTTATTTATTTTTTATTTAGTTGAAAGGCAGAGTGACAAGCGTGCATGAGAGAGAGAGAGAGAGAGAGAGAGAGAGAAAGAAGAGGGAGACCCTCCATCTTCTGATTCACTTCTCAAATACCTGCATCACGAATGGAATGGGAAAGAGAGTGGGAGATGGGAGGGTTGCGGGTGGGAGGGAAGTTATGGGGGGAAAAGCCATTGTAATCCATAAACTGTACTTTAGAAATTTATATTTATTAAATAAAAGTTAAAAAAAAAGTACAAAAAAATACCTGCATCAGGTAGGGCGGGGCCAAGCCAAAGCCAGGATCCAGGAACTCCATCCAGGTCCCCTATGTGGGTGGCGGGAATCCAAGTATTTAAGCAATCATGCGTTGCATCCCACAGTGCACATTAGCAGGAAGCTGGATTGGGAGTAGAGGCAGGACTGATCCCAGGTATTGTCATCTGGGATTGTAGGTATCCCAAGCTGTGACTTAACTCCCTGCACCACAAAGCCCACCCCTGGACAAAATCTTTCAAAATAACTCATGAGATTGTGATGCAACACTGAATCAAAACCTTGCTAAACACTCTACAATCTAAAAGATTTATCACTGTGATATGGAAAAAGAAATTCCTCAGTGGTACATAATAACATACTTTCAATTAAATCTTGGAGGTTGCTTAACCTTATGGTTCCTATAGGGATAAAAGTAGGCAGATGATATCAGTGTCTCCCCAGCTATAAAACAGTACAGTTGCTTGCTAAGTCTCCCAGGGAGATCCTGTCTTCCTCTTCAAAGCCAGTGAGGGGACTTCAAAATCCTATTTTACCCTTTTTCCTACATAAAGATCCACATTAAGCAGGGACTGAGTGATATGTTTATTTTCGTGATTACCTGAGGGGAGAAAATGACTGGAGCTGGGTTTCAGACAACGAAACGCGAAAGCCTGGTGCCTTGACACACTGAGAGGCTTAGTTCCTTAGACAGAATCCAGGCCTCTTGCACCTTCCTTTGTTTCTCCCAGACCTTGCACAGGGAGAGGCTTTCTGCAGCTTCCTTATCCACCTGGCCAGATGCACCAAAAGAGGCACCCGGTTGCCTTCAGTTTTCTCCAGGACAATACCTTAGCTAGAGAAGACAAAACTCCTATTGCAGGCAGAGACCAAAGTGTGCCAACGTACTTGGACAGACTTTCGTCCCACACTGTTGTCCTCTATTTGGGTCTCACAGGGAATCATTTACAATCCCTGTTCTTTTCCTGTGGGCCCAGCTGACTTTGTCCCAGGCCATGGTAGGTTCCCAGCCCACTGAGTTCCACTAAATGTTCTTATTGACAGCCCCCATTCTTTCTGTTCCCCATGTAGAGAAAAGGGCATATGCGTTTCTCAATCACGTTGGTCTAGTGGGTAATCACACGCCTGTCATGTCCCTGGGCCATGATTTCCCCCTTTTGCACATTAATCAATTTGTATGTCTTTTCTCCTGCTTAATGTGTCTTTGTCAGTTTGTTCCAGTGAACCCTTAGAGAGTGGAGGGGATATTTCATTTTGCCCCTGTACTGGTGAAAAGAAAATAAGAGAATAAAATTCTAACCTTCAGTTTGGAGTTAGAATGTCTGTAAGTGTGACTGCACACTTTTCCTCTCTTACTCCTCTTTTTGTATCAGAAAACAGTGATTTTTGATTGTCAAATTTCTCTAATTAAAAAAAAATCCCATAAGGATGGACATAAGTAACCTAAAGTTAAAGGAGAAATATTGATATGAGGTCTAAAGTCTTCTGTCACTGAGAGAGGACAGAAATACTGTTCCCACATAAATGCCACTCCTTTACTTAGTTTCCCAGAAGAACATTTACAGAGACAGAGGAATTCTTTGATCTGTGCAGGGGACCTATCCTGTCTGCTTGTTTACTTATTTTGTAAGAACTGGTCTGGGCCAGGTATCAGAAGACTGACCTGTTGTGGAAATCATCCTGTGCAGTACACCAACCTAAAGAAAATTATTGGCTCACGTGTTTATGCACTATATAATGAAGAGGAAGGTAACAGTCTCATTCCAGGGTTAAACCCAATTTGAACTTGACTTTTTCAGCTGCTTTATTGTTTGCATGTATTTATACTTCTTTTGCTTATTTTTACTTGTATAGTGTTTGAACAAAAGTTTAGTAACTCGAAAAATAGAACCAAATGTTCCAGACTCTTACAATCTATGTCATTCTTGTTTTGAAAATGAGTCTTGGTTTTGCCACTGCTTTCTGAGATGGACATAACATTAATCACCTGGGTTGGGTGTTTTGTAGTCTCTTTTCTCCCCTAATTTTAGTTTTTTTTTTAATTTACAATTTTAGTTTTAAATAAAAAAATTCATTTATTTTCATTTTAGTTGAAAGGTGGAGACAGAAGGAAATGGGGGGTGTGGAAGAGAAAGAGAGAGAGAGAGAGAGAGAGAGAGAGAGAGAGACAGAGACAGAGAATCTTCCATTCATTCTTCAAATGCCTGCAGCAGTCAGGCGCTGGGCCAGGCTGTAGCCAGGAGCCTGGAATTCAATCTGGATCTCCTTAATGAGTGGCAGGGACCCAACTACTTGAGCCATTACCTGCTGCCTCCCAGAATGTGCACAGCAGGAACTGGATCAGAAAGAGAAGGTGGAACTTTAAGCAGGCACTCTCAGAAGGGATGTGGGTGTCCCAAGTGATGTTTTATCTCTGTGCCACCCCTCAAGTTCAGTTTTTAAAAAGCTGATTGCAGAAAAATTTTTGCTGTACCTAATCTGTCCAAACTCTTTTCCTGGTAGTG
Organism: Oryctolagus cuniculus; assembly: GCF_964237555.1. NCBI lineage: Eukaryota > Metazoa > Chordata > Mammalia > Lagomorpha > Leporidae > Oryctolagus > Oryctolagus cuniculus. The sequence goes on from NC_091434.1 coordinate 44,827,944, forward strand.
TTAATTATGTTAAGTGCATTTAAAAAACCCAAACTTGTGCCTGGTGTTGTGGCACAGTATGTTAAGGCATTGCCTTGTGATGCTGACATCCCATATCAGAGCTGCCAATCGAGCCCTGGCTGTTCCACTTTCAATCCAGCTCCCTGCTAATGTGCTTGAGAAAGCAGCTGAAGACAGCCTAATCACTTGGGCCCTTGCCACCCATATGGGAGACCACAATGTAGTTCATGGCTCCTGACTCCTGGTCCTAGATCCAGTCTGGCCCAGTCTCGACCATTGCAACCATTTGGTGAACGACCAGGAGAGGGAAAATGTTTTTCTGTCTAAGTCACTCTGTCTTCCAAGTAAATAAAATAAATATTTAAAAAACATATGAAAAGCTAGGGGTCGGCGCTGTGGCTCACTTGGTTAATCCTCCGCCTGCGGTGCCGGTATCCCATATGGGCGCCGGGTTCTAGTGCTGGTTGCTCCTCTTCCAGTCCAGCTCTCTGCTGTGGCCCGGGGGGGCTGTGGGGGATGGCCCAAGTGCTTGGGCACCTGCACCTGCATGGGAGGCCAGGAGAAGGCACCTGGCTCCTGGCTTCGGATTGGCGCAGTGCTGGCTGTGGTGGCCATTTGGGGAGTGAACCAACGGAAGGAAGACCTTTCTCTCTGTCTCTCTCTCTTATTGTCTGTAACTCTACCTCAAATAAAAAAATTTTAAAAAAGCATATAAAAAGCTCAAACTTATCCTTGCTTTTGTATTTTAGTACAACCTGGAATCTATTTTGAGAATGAGCAAGGAGAGGAAGAAGTCAAGGCTTAGATGTCATTAGAAGTAATATGATACCTTCATAATAGGAAGATTTTAAGTTACATAAGCCTGTGAGTATCAGAGAAAATTTTAGGATTGGAATATGTAGTTACTTTTACCCTAAAGGGGTCCTGTAACATAGTGTGTAGGGGCATGAATTTTAAAGACAGATCACCCTAGAATCCTTACTCCATTGCTTACCAACACTGTGAATACAGACAAGTTACTTAAACTCTCTAAAACTAGGCTAAACTAATAACAACCATGTAGTATTTTTGTAAGAATTAAAGAGTTTATGTACATACATAATTTACTGTTATCTCTGGAACATGGAATGTATTTGATAAATTATTTATTTCTAGCAACATGACAGTTTGGAATGATCCAATTATAGACAACCTCCAAAAAATCTTGCCCATAATATAGTTTTAAAATAATGTTGTATTTAAAATAATGTTGTATTCAGATTTTGTTCACTTGTGAAAATAAGTATTTATTCTTTCTTTGTTTTTAATATTATTAATGTGGTTACCAGCAATGCTTACGTTTTTAACATTAAATTTCAGATGATTGTTATAATCTTGGTCTTAATTACTTGCTGTTTTATTTAGGAGAAACAAATATAAACTATATTACATAAAAGGCTTTATCTCTACTAATTTTATTTTTCCTACATTCCACTATATACCAAAAATGAGAAAAATCTAATAATAGATGTATGGCATATTTCTATCTGAGCCTCATGAAGAACCATGTAAAACAAACATGCTTAAGAAACATTTATGGGGAGCAGGCATTGTAGCACAGTGGGACACCTGTGTTCTATAGCTAAGTGCTTCTGAGAGTCCTGGCTCCTCTTATACCAATCCAGCTTCCTATTAATGCATCCTGGGAGGCTGTCAAAGATGGATCAAGTGCGTGGACCCTGCCACACACATGGGAAACCTGGAAGGAATTCTGGGCTCCTGGATTTGACTTGGCCAGCCCTGACTGTTGGGAGTGAACCAGTAGGTGGAAGATCTCTTTCTCTTGCTGTTGCCTTGCCTTTAAAGTAAAACAAATAAACACTAAAAAGGAAGCATTTATGATAGAATTTCCATAATGTGAACTGTAAAGAAATAGGAATCACCCAGTGAAAATAAAACTTGGGTATTCCACCATTCTTACTGAAAGAAGCGCCTCCTGGTGGACTGATCACAGTTCATAGACTTACCTTCTCTTGCAGTTTCTCTTGGTTGTCTACTGCTGCCATTGTCCTGATCTCATGGTGCTGGGAGTTTGTGCTTCTCCTAAAACTCTAGCTCTGTAACAAGTCTTCCCTTACTTGATTTCATAGCTGAGATGAAATTGGGTCACTCACGTAAAGTCTATAGAAGCATCATCATACTAAAACTTACGACATAAAAATGGGAAAGAAACAGTGTCATGAAACTTGTTGACCAGGCTTACAAATTAGGTGGATTTTAAGGACTCTTCAGCTCTCCTGAGATGGTGGGAAAACATCATCCCTTCTATGTTGCACGTTTTGCCATTGGCTCCTACCAGTGTGGATCCTTACATGGTTCTGCTCAGGCTAATGTGTGTACCTGTTGACGCAGACATACTAATTCCTGGTTGAAAGCTTGGAATTTTATTCACAGGGTTGGGCTGAGACTTTGAACACGAGGCTCAGAAAGTATGAATTTCATGCCCAAGATCATATAATAAGTAGTCAGTCAGATGTAAAGTGGATTTTTCTAATCTGCAGACCATGCTTCAGCTTGCAGTTTAGTTATAGAAAAGCATTTGGGAATAAACTTTGGTTACCATAATCTAAAATTATATTGAAAGCAATTTCTATTTCTCTGTAAGCTCTCCTGACTTGATATTTTTTTTTTCTTTCCCCACTGTCTTGGAAATGACATCTAGAAGGCAAACTTTATAGAGACTTTAATGTTTTTATGATAAAGCACCCACTCATTTGCAGTATTACAGGATGTTACCAATACTTCTTCCTATTCAATGTACTATTTGTTTCATCCCCTTTCAGTTTAAAATAGAAACATGCATTCAAATATTTCTAATAAGAAGACATGGCAGTGTCTAAGCGTCTATAGATCTAAGATTCACATTATGCCAAAACATTGATAATGTGTTGCCTTGTGATAGGGCAGGTGCTTACATTTAGGGGAATCATTATATCCTTTTGCTGTTTAACACTTTGGGTTACAATTTACTTAACTATCCCTAAAAATCTGTTTTCTCTCTGTTTTAGAATGCTACAGAATTCTTTAAAAATGAGATGAATTTTTCTCCTTTCAGTAACCACCATTATTTTGAACAAGTACCTTTGTGATGAACTTACTGTCTATCATGTGCTTAGCAAACTGACCTTTATATGATCTTTGTGCTCTTATTATTGTAGCTGTTGGCATCGAATTTTATATGGAAAATGTGAAAAGGGAATCTAAAAGAGGAATTTTTATTGAGGCACATACAACTTCTGCAGCTGTTGTTACAAGGGTGTCATCGAATACCAACATTGACAAAAAGCCCATGGGGTCTATTTTCTAATTCAGTCTCAAAGGAAATTTACAATACAGAATGTCTATGGCAGTTGAGCTTGGCTAAGATTTAGACGACCCACTTCCCTTATCTAATGAATTCAGGCCCTGCAAACTTTGCAAAAGCTTTAAACTGACAGAGTACCAGGAGAGTTGGTGTGAAATTGAAAGACAGCTGGCATGGACAGAAAGCCTCCTGAGTTTAGCCCAAGAAGCTGCAAACTTGCACAGCTGCGAGACTGTCAAAATGAAGAGTCCAGTTTAAAGACAGTCATAATATTGTTTTTAGATGGAGAACTTAATGCCTGAAGCCTTGACTCTAGAGAGATCTTCATTTTAAATAAAGAAAGCACACAACGTTTTATATTTATCTCCATTTTGCTAAGATAAAAGAAGTGAGAACGTTCCCATTTTCATCAACTTTGGTTTAAAGAGATCCAATTAAGTTTGAAGAGTATTTAAAACTTTTTAAAATAATCAAATTTTATTTCTGGAAATAAAACCAATTTGATGTAAAATTTCTTTTTCAAACTATATCTTTCTCAAGCTTTCTTGAGAAGACTTAAGGATAATTTAACACCTTGTTTTATTAGTGATGAGAAACTGCCAGGATTTTTTTGGACAAGAGCATGCCCAACAAATTATTAGATAGAGAAACAAAGCTTGTTAGGATTGATGTTTTCAGGCAATAAATGGTATCACCAATTATAATTTTTATGTCCCTCTTTAATTTTTTTGGTGTTACTTTTTTTTTTTTTTTAAATCTACTTGAAAGGCAGAGTGATGAGGAGAGGGGAAAGATATGGAGAGAGATGAGAAAGCTAGAGCCAGTAAAAAATCTTTCATCTGCTAGGTATTGTATTCTCAAATACCTTCAAAAACCAAAGCCGAACCAGACTGAAGTCAGGATCCAGGAAGTCTACACTGGTCTCCCGCCTGAGTGGTGGGGATCCAAGAATGTGAGATATATCCACTACTTTCCCAGGTGCATTAGGAAGAAGCTGGATTGGCAGTGGTGGACCAGGACTTGAACAGGCACTCTGATATGGGATGTGGATAGCCAAACTAGCTTCACCATAACACCTACCCTGACAACTCTCTTTTAAGCAAAGCAAAATCCAATTCAAATGGCATTTTTGGAACAGGTGGAGTTTTATTGATGGGAAAATACCTATTAAAAATATGGTTTGCTGAACAGTAATTACAAGGCTTTTCATATTGATTAGAACTTAAAATTTTGGGCACTTTTTCAGAATTTCCTAACCATGACCTTCCATATTGCCAACAAACAAAGCCATTTTTAGACCATTTAAATTGTATCATGGATTGGTTACTGTATTTGATAAATGGCATTAACTGCATGCTGATATAAAGTGAAATCCCATTGAACAGAATGATATGCGTAAAATGGAATATAAATGCAAAACTGAGAAACAAGGAATTAAAGTAATTTAAGATGTTACAATGGCAGTATGTTTGAAATGAAGAAAAATAAGTGTGCATAATTAAATCTTTTATTTTATTCTAGGGGTTGTAGATCTTATCAGACTATTACATTTTTTAAAGATTTATTTATGTATTTGAAAAGCAGAGTTATAGAGAAGAAGAGAAGCAGAGAGACAGAGAGAGAAAGAGGTCTTCCATTCATTGGTTCACTCCCCAAATGGCTACAACGGTCAGAGCTGGGCCAGTTTGGAGCCAGGAGCCAGGAGCATCTTCTGGATCTCCCATGTGGGTGCAGTGGCCCAAGCACTTGGGCAATTTTCATCTGCTTTCTCAAGCACATTAGCAGGGAGCTGGATCAGAAGTGGAGCAGCAGGGACATGAACTGGTGCCCACATGGGATGCCAACATTGCAGGTGGTACCTTTACTGCTACGTCACAGCACCAGCCCCCAGATTATTAAATTTTTAAAAAGTCCCATTAAATCTTACTATGCTTAATGAGACTAAATTATAAACTATATTTAATTAATTTTAATTTACATCTAACTACTTGTCAGTACCTTCATTTAAAACATAATTTTATTTTTCCTAATTTTATGAAGTTTTTGCTGTAATATAAAATGTCAAGTAAACCAATACATAAAAACAAAATCATTTGTAGACGGTGGACTCCTGCATATCAGTGAAGACTCAGGCCAAGAGCACATAATGCTTTCTGTGCATTGCCTGCCTGAACCAATCTCTTCTTTGTTTCTTTGAAGTACACTGAAATTTTGTGTATGTGCCTTCTTCCCTGTGAGGTAATGTGCCCCTCGGCTTCATGAACCAGGTCTCATTCTTCTCTTCAGCACTGGTTGATCCAGTAATTCAATGATGTCACCAAGGATTCTGGTTCTTTCCATGTTTTGCTCTGCCCTCCACTCTGTTGACCTCATTGTAAGTGTGATTCTTCTTGGAGTGATAGGATCATCACCCATTGCCTGTAGCATGAAAGCTGCATTTATTCCAACTGAAGCCCTCTGGCACAAAAGGGGAGAGTGCTTTCCTCCACTCAGACAGTGCTACTTCTCTTGGCCTGCTATAGTTGTTTAAACCACTAACTGTCACTAGCAGAATTCAAAGTGCTAACTGGCTGAGGTTAGGGTTCCTTAACCAATCTTGGGCAAAACAGACTAGGTACTGTAATTGTTTATAATAATCAATGTTCTCCTTTGGAGAGGGAATTTGTTTCTCAAACTGTTATGAGATTTTAGTGGGGAGTTGGTAAAATAGAGGTCATTCAGTCACCTTGATGTCACGACACAGGTTTTTAGTGGATGGCATTTCTTAAGCTTATTTGACGAGGAGCTCTTTGTTCGTAGGACAAATAGTTTAGAAAATGCTGATCCATAAGATCTCAAATTCCTTACAGCATGATCAGCTTTTAGGCTGTGACCCCTGGCTCTAGCTACTAGTTCTGTAGTCATGTCAAAGTTATGTTTTGCCATAACAAATTTATTGCCTTTCCCGTGTGTCTCCATGTTTCTTAGTATTTCAAGGTCTTTATTATTTGTGTTCTCAGTTATCAAGTTTTCCCCAATCTGATTGCCTTCTCATCCTTCAAAGTTCAGATCAAGCTCCCATCTCCTCTGCAGTTTTCTCCCCTCTAGATTATTTCACATCTTACACATAATTCTTTTATTGCCTCTCCACATAACATTTTCATTATTTATGGCCAGATGTCTCAATTTGAGTGATTTGAAGGGAATGTCTATGTCCCATTCATCTTTGTGGCCTCAGAATTTGGCAGAAAATTGGTGTTAACTGCCTGTTCAATTGATTTGTTCACTTACTATATTTTTGAAAATGTAAGATCAATACTACATTTCCATAATTTTTTATGCTCAGAAGTACTAAATGTTTCAGTGGCTAATGGCCAAATCTTTATCTTACAGCTTTAATAGTAGTCCCTGAATCAATCTCGCAAGCTGAGCTGTAAAATTCTTCAAATTTATTTTTCTGATTCATGTTGTTTAACTTCAAAGTTTAAAATATTAACATTACATGTGGGTATTATTTTCAAATGATTAGCTAACAAACAGGCAGGATAGAGAATGAATTTTTATGAGGAATGTCTGCATTCTTAGAGTATACAAATATAAGTTTCCTTAGATAAAAAAATTTTCTAAGGAACAACTTAATATATTCATGCTAACTTGTAAATATAGAAGAACGTAAAGCTAACTTTTTTTTTTAGTGTGTCAAAAGCTTAAAATTACTTAGGTTAATTGCTGATGTAGTAAACATTTTTAAAATGTCACTAGGTTTTTAACATGAAAATTTTTTTGCAAGCTAACCAATTTTAATGGGATCAATGACTGTACAATAAACTTTTATGTATGTTCACAAAGAAACACCTTGTAACCCTTCTGGGAATTATAGAAAGGAAGCAGTGGGGAACAGATCTTTGTGGAGATTCTCCAGCTGGAAATGGAGATCAGTATTTTTCTCTTAATTTCAACCCCACCAGCTTCCCTCTTCTTTCTCTCCTCAGTGATCGCATTGATTTCTTCCACTGGTTCCCAATTCCAGCTTTCTGCTCATATATTCCCTGGAAGGCAGCTGGTGATGCCTCAAGTAGTTGGGTCCCTGCCTTCTATGTGGGAGATCTGGACTGAATTCCCAGCTCCTAACTTCACCCTTACCTAGTGCCTGTTGTGGAGTGAATCGATGAAGGAAACTGTTTCTCTTTCTTTTTCTCTCTTCCACACTCTTTCATCTCTCTGCTTCTCAATAAAATAAGTAAATAAAAATATATTTTAAAAAATTGCCTGTTCCTTCTTGCTACCCAGCTTGCTGGAGATAGTCAGCCGTCTTTCAGGTTGCTTTATTACTTGAGTGTGCCATATTTTTCCTGTAAGTTCTCTTTCAGCTTATGTTCAGCAGGGTCAGTTTCTGTTGGTTATCAACAAAAAAGCCCCACTAACATGGTAGGGATTTATTTTCATCCATAGTTTCAAAATACATTTTGGTTATCTTTATACTCTTTTTACTTTGGATTTTACAATTTCTCATATAGGAAAAATGTCATGAATTAACTAAATGCAATTCTTTTCATTAGTTGCCAAATGAAGTCAGTTTTTAAAAGCTAAGTCTTGTCATGTTGAATCACTTTTCTTTAGCCTTCTCCACCTACAACAAACACAAGCTGCCTGTTAAGATGTGCTTCAGCCTTCTCTTTGCCAACCATGTAAATATTTTTGAAAAGGGAGTTTCATTCCTCATTGTTGAGATAATTTTTTCACAGTTTAGAGATGCTTTTGTAAGAATCAGATTTCCAGAAGTAGGTATCTATTTCTTGTGTTTCAGAAGAGCAACACAATAAAAGAAATATGCTTGCCTGATACATGCTCATTCTCTGAGAGATTTGCAATATTTCCTTACTGGTTTCTTCTAGAAAAACTTGTATCTGAAGAAAACATGAAGCTTCATTTTATTTCAGAGGTATAGACAAAGGTTTAAAACCCAAGAACAAAGAAAAAGAAGTACAATTTTCTATCTCCTACAACTTTCACAGTGTATTGCAAGGGCTTGAACTCTATCACAGTGAAAGATAAATGAACATTATTTAGATGAAGGTTAAAAGGTAGAAATGCTATTCTGAGTGAAATGTCTATAATAATTGAACCTTTGAGCCATGGGGGCAAGTCAGTACTTCACTGGGTACTCTCCAAAAGTCTTTTTGTAGGTTTTAAAATACGAATACCTTTAGAATGTCAAACTCTGTGCTTCTTCAAAGGAAAGAAAACCCTTCTAGAATATTAAATGGGCTTATAAAAGGAAGATTTTGGGCTAAAGGGAGATCAAATATTTTCTTTTATCAAAAGTCTGCAAGTGAAAAGATCATGGAATAGCTGCTTAAGATTACAAAAGAACTGTGATAGCTTTAGTTAATGATAGTGCACAGCCAATTTTGTCTTCTACCTTTGTGTTTGATTTATAAGAGGTCTCAGCATTGGTTTTCTATTGTACTTCTTTTTTTAGTAATTATAGAACTTAATTATTGTGGGTTTGAAAATTGTAGAGGTTTTTCCTGAGGTCTATCTAATTTTGTGAGGTAAGATAATCCATCAATGTTAAAAGGAGACAAACAAAACTTGCAAGATGATTTTTTTCCTTCTTGGGAAATGTTGAAAGAATAGGGAGAGGTCTGGGGGAAAATTTTTAGATAGAATGTATTAGTTCTCTGGAACTGCTATAACAAAACACTGCAATGAATGTCTTAAAAAAGACATTTTGTATCTCACAGTTCTGTAAGCTGCAGTTCTGAAGAGGTGTAGGCAGGGTTGGCTTCTTCTGAGAGCCCTGATGGGAGGATTATTCCAGCCCATCCCCGTGGCTTTTACATAGCCAAATTTTTCCCTTGTCTTCCCATCGGATTCTCCTGGTGTGTGTGACTGTCTCCAAATTTCTCCTTTTCATTAGGACATCAACCATATTGGATCAGAGCCATCCTGTTGACTTCATTTTAACTTGATTATTTCTGTAAAGACCCTGTCACCAAGTAAAGTCACATTCTCCAATACTGGGGGTTGTGATTTCGACATTTGAATTTGGGGGCAACATGATTTAATCTATAACAAAGGGCAGATGGATGCTTGAAGGAAAGAACACATATACGATTTTAACTAGAGCAGAAAAGAAGGTGGTTTGGTTCTGCCTGCAAATTTTTATGAATACTGGCATTATGGGGCTTGTGGCTGAAATTTTTTTGTGTGTGGACCTTTAGAAAATGTGGGCCTATTTAAAATTAGGAAATTCCTCTCATCTGATGTCTGTAGCTGCTGCATTTACAGTAGGAAATGGACAGTGACTGACTAAGGAACGCTGAATTCACTGCAACGGCTGCTGGAAGAACAGGATGTTGACCCTGCCCCCACTCCTACTCCACTGCTCTGTGGCTGATAGTTCCCAGGTGATTGTGCACTGCTCCAGGGACACTGCTTTTGGTTTTATTTCAATCGCACAGGTCACCTGCTACAGTTCTAGCCAGCTAGAATCTTGACTAGATCACTGGCTTAATTTGTAGCCCTTAGGTTATTTGCATAATAAATAGTCCTTTTAAAAATTATTACATGGGGCCCACTTATTTTTAGGGTTATTTTTTAAATTATTTTTTAAATGTATTTATTTTTTGAAAGAATTACAAAGAGGGAGAAGCAGAGACAGAGAGAGAAAGAGAGAGAGAATTCTTCCAACAGCTATTTCACTCCACAAATTGCCCTAATGGCCAGGGCTGAGCCAGATCGAAGCCAGGATCCAGGAGCTTCATCTGGGTCTCCTATGTGGGTGCATGGGCCCAGGCACTTGGGTCGGGTCATCCTTTGTTGCTTTCCCCGGCGTGTTAGCAGGGAGCAGCTGCGATTGGAACTGTTGTCCATAGGGGATGCTAGTGCTGTAGGTGGCAGCTTTACACAGTGCCAGCCCCTTTAGGGTCGTTTTAATGCCCACAATTTCTGAGTATGTGCTGCATGCTAGACACGGTGGTAATAATGAACCACATTGAAACACTGGATCTGTCTTTCAAGAAGCTCAGTTTACTGGGTGAGACAAATGCAAACACAGACAATCGTAGTAAAGTGTGATAAGGGATTTTTTTTTTTTTTTTTTTAGAAAGACATGTACTGGAGTCCAAAGAGCAGAGTCCCCCATAAAGCCTTAATTGACAAGTTCTAAATTATGAATTCTTGTTTGAAGTGGGAGGAGCTTAAATGAGGGAAAGGCTTTCAAATGGTGAGATCAGAGTAGTCAAGGTCTAAAAACATGAAGACAAGCATGCTGCAGGAGGACAAGGACAGCAAGGCTGGGTACAGGAGCACACCACAGAAAGTGCAAGTCCGAGGGATTAGTCATGAAGAGCTCCCTATGTGCTGTCAGGTTTAGAGACGGAACACTTGAGTCACTACCCAGACTCTGCTTCTTAGTGGTGTAACCTTTGCTAAGCCACTGAAAGTCACCTGGTAATTAGTATTGCTGTTCATTAAAAGGTGACATTGGTTCCTGCTGTTCCCAGTTCCAATAGTTCAAGAATGAACACCACGGTGTGTGACATGGTCTCAGTCATCCTGTCCTCTCTTGATCAGTACTTGTACCATCTGACTCGCTTTGGAGCTGCTAAGGACTCTGAGTTTCTTTTGGAAGCTTGTCCCTCAATTTTTTTTTGTCACATATCTGCCTTTCCTCAGGTTGCTGCTCCTGACGTGAATGTATTTTTTTGCTCCTCTTTTTCAGTTGTCAGTCTTTTGCCTGATCTTTACCTAAGACATGATGCTCCCCAAAACACCATCACTGAGAGCTCAGGCCCAATTAGGCTGGCCTCTTCCTCTGGAGAACCATCCGATAGAGCATGAGCAGCAGTGGGGCAAGATTATGTTATTGATCGTTGTATTCTCAGTTGACTACAGCAATGCCTTGCTCATAGAAAGCATTTGATAAATGAATGTTGAAGTGAACTGACTGAGAGACCATGGGCACAGAAGGGACATCAGCACATGCACTTCCTTGAAAGGTTAGCACATCGTAGACGTGACATTGGGTCTGCCCTGAAGAGCTTCCAAGCATGGCTCTCCTTGTCACTTGAACAAGAACTTCAGAAGAGGTTTGCAGGGAAGCTGCACTGACCTGCAGGGACTGAAGAAACATTTCCAAAGCACAGAGTTAGGAAAGAGAGTGGAAGGCTAGTCTACAGAGAGACGAGGGGGTAGCACTGCAGCTTGAAAAAGCGAGAGTAGAGTGTTTGTTCTGGAGTTTGCATTGGCTTTGCTTTGCTCTGCACACTTCTCTTGCTCCCCTAAACCTCATCTTGTCTTAGCCAAACCTAGGTCTACTGCATGCAGAAGGAACCATTTTTTGCAAAGGACCAGTTTTGACTATCATTCTTCTTCCAGAATAGTATTTACTCAAAGCATGGCCAGGGAAAAGATGTCAAGGGGCAACTTTATGTTTAGAGTATGATTTTTTAAATTAACCTGTATTTCATTACTGTATTCCTCCTCCCACCCTTTTCTTTTCCTGTAATTAAGCTCATAGTTTCCAGGTACCCATTATCTCAGGGGAGGGATGTGACAGGGCAAGTTGTGGAAATTACTGGGGAGTCTTTCTTGATGTCGTTTCAAAGAAACTAAGCTTTCCAGTGGGGGAGAAGATTCTCAGAATAAGCAAATTTTCTGAAGAGGTCTTATGTTTGCTTGAAGCACAGTGCTTCCCAGAGTGGAAAAAAATTCTGATGGAACTGGGGACAGAGAGCAAAGGAAAACAGGGATCGTACGGGGACTGAGATATAGGACCTTCACTCTGTCCTCCTGCCATGAGGCTAGGGAAGGGGAGTCAGCTAAGCAGGGATGCGGGTTCTGTGGTGGATAGGGCCAAAGGTAGCCAGCACAGAACTGAGTGTCCACACATGGCACAGAGGAGCAGAGGGATGCTACCCTGGATACTGTGTAGGCAAGGACAATCAGCAGCACAGTGACACCTCTCTGCACTAACAACTGAGAAAGTAGTGGATAGCTTCCGATACTTGGAATGGCCTCATAACCGGGTGACACAAGTTATGGAGAAGAGATACAAAGACAACATGAGATGAAATTTCCTCTTTTCTATGGCAGTCTCACAGAATAAAGGGTCCCACTGTCAAAAACTACATTTCATTATTAAAAAAAAAAGATCTATAACCCACCTCAGTGTCTCATGTTCTCCTGGAGAAGGTTGAAATTCCAGCGATGATGGACTTGAGCTGGCTCACATGGGCTCAGGAGAACTGACTGTTCAGTTTGCAGGTATTTTGTTAGCTGGTTGTAAAACATGACATTTATAAAAAATTAAGTATCAATTTATAATTTAATACATTATAATAAAAGTAAACTAATAAACACTCCAAACAAATTTCTATTTATTTCTCTACATTTAACTGCAATCTATACAGTTCACATGTCTATTGTGTATGTTCAGTATGATGAAATCTTATTAAATGGTGTTTTACTACACATCTTCCCAAGTTTGTTTTCATTGATATCACAGAAGTGACTTGAATTTGTCATGGCTGAAGTATTTACACTATGGAATTGGCAAATGCCACAAGAACTTTCTTTCTTTTTTTCTTCTTTTCCTTCTCTTCCTTGTCTTTCCTCTTTTCCTCCTCCACTCCCCTTCTTTCTCACTTTGAAGAGATTTTTTTTCAAACATTTTGTAGCATACCAATGAGCACAAGGAAAGAATAACAATAAAAAAGAGAACGATAAAGTATTGAGAGGTTGACAACAAGAAGAGAATAGGTTCAAGGAAATGATTGAGTCCAAAGACCCCAGCTTTCAGCCTGTGAATATCTTCTCCACATTATAGTGAGAGGATTTTGTGAAGGCAGAACTGCTGAATGGGACCATTGACATCCACCTACCTTCTCAAGTATTTATTTCAGACAATCCACAACATTAGAAACACATTTACTATGCAGATCAATTAAACAAGAATGATTTAATAGACTGTGAGGAAAGTCAGAGAACCCAGAAATGCATCCTGTGTCCAATGAGCATGTGTGCTTGTGGTCCTGTCCCCATGTCACCTTTCTGGTCTGAAGTTTTGCTGCCTCCTTAGCTTCCTTTCTTGTCTTGCCTTTTGTGCTGTGTCTCAATAGTTTCTTGCTGGGAGTTCACTATTGCTGCTACAAATTCTTACACTTTTGCTTTTGTGTTCTTCTCTTTCTTTGTTGTACTAGTTTTCTTGTTTCTGGTTGTTCTTTGACCATTCTCTGTACATATTCATCTAATACTCTCTACATTGGCACTCCATCTGTATTTACCATCTGTTGTCTTTACATACTTTGGATCCCTGCTCATAGGACTGTGTCCTTAGGTCTACTTCTTGGAGCTTCATTGTTCTCTTTTGAAAAATGGAAAGATTAGCTTCCTTCACAGACTTTTTGAAAGATTTCAATTATGTGATATATATAAAATACTTGGCACCCTCAGTGATCAGTAAATTCTTGGCATCCCCAATGATCAGTAGATGGTTCCTACTGTTCTAATAATATTAGTACAGACTGAATTTGTTACCTTTTTAGCATCTGCACTGAACATTTGGTTATAAACTCAAATGCATGTACTCATAGAGCCTACGCAGAGTACAATGTAGGAAACAGGCTAGGTTAGAAGTAGCAGATGTGTTATTAAATGGAAAAGTTTATAACACATCTGACTAATTATTATCATGTGGAAATATAAGTTCAAAACTGCCAGTTCTTTAAATTTGGATGAAAGAGTGAATATTGGTATTTTTATAAGCAGTTTAGTGATGTAAAACGAAGTGATATTCAATATTGGAAAACAGCATTTCAAAGAAAACAGGTCTTTTGGCTGTGTTTGACCTGTTGTCCACCAGTTTGAAACCTCTGCAGGAAATATCGAACTGTTTTTGAGTAGTTGGTTCCTTATTTACCATCAGGAAATCCTGTCTTTCACACATGATGTAGAGGATTTTCTAGTAAGAATGTATTTGGAAGAAATTCCTTTTTTCTTTGTATCATTGCCCCCAATAAATAATTAAAATCAGCTATGATGTGGTGGGGACCACACATAGAATATTAAGGGTAACACATGAACCTAACTGCTGCAAATGAATAACATAATCACAGTGAAGAAAGGAAAGATTAAAATTACCTAAGGAACTACCTAATTGACTTTGGCATATACTCTGACATCTGACAGAAGGAATTGTGTATAAATAATATAACACTATTGGTACATTTATTTCTCAGAAGATATGGAGGTCAGCAATTCTGAAACTATTTTATGTAAATACTAGGAGTGAACAAGTAAATAAATCATAGATAATGACAGTCAAATTTCTAATTGCCAGAGAAAGAAATTTCAAGTAGGGAAAGGGGGAAAACTTGAATGAACACTGGGTGTTAGATAAAAATCAAAGGCATACATACTGTGGCAGGCAGAATAATGCCCCTTCAAAGTTCATGGAAATGTACATTACTTGTTAATTCTATTTTCCATGAAATTTTAGGTTATGATTTTATACATATATGAATTTTCAGAACCAACAAATGTGTTTTGTGACTGTTACATGAATGGCAAGGAAATTAGGCTGCCAACTAGCTGATCTTAAAATAGGGGGACTGGGGAGTGTATTGTGATGCAACAGTTTAAGCTGCCTTTCGGGATGCCCATATTTCATATCAGAGTGCTGGTTTGAGTCCTAGTTACCTTGCTGCTATCCAGCTTCTTGATTATGTGCCTGGGAAGGCAGCAAATGACAACAAAGTACTTGGGTCCCTGTTACCTCTGTGGGAGACTTGTTCCTGGCTCCACGCTTCATCCTGGCCCAGCTCTGGCTGTTGTGAGCATTTAGGGGAATGAACCAGTGGATGAAAGATCTCTGTCTCTCTACCTTTCAAATACTAATGCTTTCAAATAATAATATACGTAATTTCAAATACAAATGCTTTCAAATGCTAATATACATAAACAAACTTTTTAAAAGTAGGGATTTTATCTTGGATTATCTCTGTGGTCCTAACACAATCATAAGTGAAAGGAGAGAAAGGAGAGCCGGATTCAGAGTGCTGCAAGATGATAAGGACTTAGCCAGCCATTGCTGGTTTTGAAGCCAGAAAGGGATTACAAACCAACATTTAGAAGATCCGAAATTGAAAGCCAGAGATAAAACAATGTTAGCAATAATGCAAATAATGACACTGATGAATTATAACTTATGAAATACTCATGACTCTATACTAATTTAAATAAATAAATGAAGGAGAATGACCAGCCCTTCTTATAGAAGAAACTCAGTTTATTAATGTGAAATAAGTGAGAGAAATAGAGCAACTATCATTGCGTAAACCCTACAGTGATAGTTGTTGCATCAACAGATGTTAAAATTCATGGAAAAAAGTATGCATGATAAGAAATAATATTCACATAATTTAAACTATTTTGAGTTATTTAATAATTATAAGATGAAAATAACAACTTTACCCTAAAGAAACTTTTCAGACACCACCTTAGCCAAGTATCCAGATTAATGTCACTCAAAATAAGATATTGGCATTAGGTTTGCTGGTCACTATTATCATGATGCACTAAGAAAGGTCTGACCTCACTTCTGTGGTCTTCTGGTCAAGAATGCATGACCTCAGTTGAATTGTGAGAAAAAGTCAGATAAACCCTAGTTGAGGGACATTCTACGATACAACCATTCAATACATTAAATAATTTAACACTTTAAAATAGCCAAGATATGGAATAATCAAAATGTCCATTATTAGATGAATGAATAAAGAAAATGCAGTATGTATGTATAATGGAATAGTATTCTTCCAAAAAAGAATGACATCCTGTCATTTGCAGCAAAATAGATGGAACAGGAGGACATGTTAAGTGAAACAAGCCAGACACAGAAAGACAAACATTGTGTGTTCTCTACATTTATGGGAGCTATAAAAGAAACTCAACATGAATACAGAACGTTGGTTGCTACAGGTTGAAAGAAGTGGGAATAATAGAAGAATTTTGGCTTAAAAAATAGGGAAAGCTGGGTGTGGTTCCTTAACTGTGACAAATATATCATACTATATAAAATGTTAATAATAGGGGAAGCTGGGTGCCAGGTACATTGGAACTCTTTGTATCACATAATTTTTGTCTCATAAATTTAGAAAAATTCTGAAATAAAAAGTTTATTTTAACTCCTCCCAACCGCCCAAATGTGTAAAGATCATGAGAAGTGATAAAAGGCTGAAGAAATATCATAAATTGGAGGCGTCTAAGGAGGTAGGGCCACTAGCAGCACTGTGCAATTCTGTATTGCCCTGGACCGGGACATGGACATTAGAGAAAAGCTGGTGAAATGAGGTTGCAAGTTTCTAATATGGTACCAATGTACATTTTCTTCTTATATCAGTATAAGATGTTAACAATAGGGAAAGGCTGGGCGAAGGGTATTCAAGAACTCTCTGTACTATTTTTGCAACATTTTTATAATTCTAAAATTATTTCAAATCAAAAAGTAAAGAGAAAAGTACAGGTTGAACATTTCTAATCTGAAAATCCAAAATGCTCTGAAATCTGAAATGGTCCATTATCTAATATTGTTTGGAGGCTGACATTTTGCCATAAGTGGAAAATTCTACTCCTGACCTCATGTGACAGGTCACAGTCAAAATGTAGCTGTATTTACTCATGTAAAATTACTTTCTGGTGATATGTATAAGATGTATATAAAACATGAGTGAAATCCATATTTCCACTTGAGTTCTAGCCCCAAGATATCTCATACATGTGTGCAAATAGTCCAAAATAAAAAATTTTGAAACACTGCTAGTTCTAAGCATTTGGGGCAAGGGATCCTAAGCCTGTACCATGACAGCAATGTAGGGGAAAGTGTTAGAGGGGTCCACAGAGGGGAGAATGCATTCAGCCAGACAGGCTGTATTAGTCTCCTTGGTCAGCCACAACAAAAAGCCATAGACTGAGTGGCTTAAATAACAGAAATTTATTTTTCACAATTCTGGAAGCTGAAAGTCCAAAGATCAAGATTGTAGCAGGTTTGGTTTCTTCTAAGGCTGCTGCCTTCTTGCTGTGCCCTCACGTGGCCTTTCCTCTTTGAACTCACACTCCTGGTGTCTCTTCCTTTTCTAATAAGGACGGTAGTTGTATTGGATTAGGGTACCACCCTTATAACCTGTCTCAGCCTTAACTGCCTCTTTCAAAGTTCTATCTTCTATTGCTGTCACATTGAGGGTCGGCTCTCCAACATACACGTTTGGGGAGAATAAAATTCAGTCCATAATAGAAGGCAGTGGTGAAGGCTTGTGAAGGATAGACATCAGCAACGTGAGATTGGGCCACATGTGGCAATGACTTAGGAGCTTACAAGAGGCTTGGTCTCACAGGCGTGTTGAGGGTCTGGGGAGGAGCCATGTTCCATAGGGAAAGTGGACCCCTCTTCCCAGGGTTTCAGATCCATCAGGCCGGTATAATAAGTTACTGAGACAGGGTAGGAGACTACAGTAATAGATTAGGTGAAAAACAATGCAGACAGGAATGAAGGCAGTGATCCACAGCAAGAATAGTGAGAATGAGAAGGAGAGATTTGATTACAACAAGCACTACACAAAGACCTAACACTGAGTTTAGGAAATAGAGGGTTACTGGATAGTTCCTTTGTAGGATGTTTAGAGACATACTGAGTTGATGAGTTCCATCAGTGAAAGCTTTAGTAATGTAAATTTAGAGCCTGAAATGTTTATAATGTAAATTTAAAGATTGGAGAGAGATTGGAATTAGACGGGTAGTGATGAGAGTCTTCAACATAGAAGTGCTAGTAGAAACAAAATATATAGACAGTCAAGAGTGACTAAAGAGAAGGTTGGCTCCGTGGCATAGCAGGTGAAGCTGCTGCCTGTGGCGCCAACATCATATGTGGGTGCTGATTCCAGTTCTGGCTTCTTCACTTCCAAACCAGCTCTCTGCTAATGCACCTGCAAAAGCAATGGAGGGCTGGTGCTGTGGCACAGTAGGTTAATCCTACACCTGCTGGCATGGGTGCTGGCATCCCATATGGGCGACAGTTCTAGTCCTGGCTGCTCCTCTTCCAGTCCAGCTTTCTGCTATAGCCAGGGAAAGTAGTGGAAAATGGCCCAAGTGCACCCACATGGGAGACCTGAAAGAAGCTCCTGGCTCCTGGCTCCTGCCTCCTGCCTCCTGGCTTTGGATGGGTGCAGCTCTGGCCACTGTGGCCCTCTGGTGACTGAACCAATGGAAAGAAGACCTTTCTGACTCTCCCTCTCACTGTCTTTAACTCTACCTCTCAAATAAATAAATAAAATCTTAAAAAAAGAACAAAAACCAAAATTATAAAAAAAAAAAACCAAAAGGAAAGCAATGGAAGATGGCCCAAGTGCTTGGCCCCTGCCACCAACGTGGGAGATTTGGATGCAGCTCCTGGCTCCTGGCTTCAGCCTGGCTGTTTATGGGCCATTTGGGAAGTGAACCAGCAGATGGAAGACCTCTTTCTCTCTCTCTCTCTTTGTAACTTTGACTTTCAAATAAAATAAAAAAAAATCTTAAAAAAAATAGTGACTAAAGAAATGTAGAAAAAGGCAGAAAGAGCCATCTAGGCATACCTGGTCAAATGCTTGAGTTATTTTAGGATAGGAAGCCATTTATGCTACAGAGATATTAAAGTAGATTGAGCGAAGATCACTGCATGCGGCGAATTTGCAGTTAGCAGTCATGAGTGACACTTGAACACGTTTTAAAAATAAGCATGGTTTAAAAAATGAAGAAAGCAAAGGTGTATCATGCTAACCCCAGCCTCCTCCACTCACAGCACACACACACACACACACACACACAGGCGATGAATAACAAAGCAGAGTCCTGGATCCGTGTTAAATGCTGGCAGCATTCACAATGCGACTCTTCACTTGACGACGTTCAGCTATTTCATTTGAAACATAGGCACTGGCATTTTACAGTGGCCTATAGCAGCCCCTGAATACATCTGGGTCCTGTAGCTCATAAGATAATTGCCGAGAGAAATTGCTTTGAGCCACTCAGTTGTGGAAGAGCAGCATGTTTTATGACTTTTTCATCTCATGAAACAAGGCTATTTTTTTCCTTACATTTGAAAAAAGCTTTAGATGGGGGTAAACCTAACCTAAGGCTCCAAGTTTATAGGCCCAATTTATTCCTTCTGTAAATCCATGGGGCAGTTCTATGTGAATTCTCCCACAGGGTGTGAAATCTTATTTTAGTCAGATGTTCACAACTTTTCATGTAATTAAGCAATTATTTTCAAATGGATTAAAATTTTCAGAAGGCTTTGAAAAATGTAAGTAAAAATAGCACACTACTGTACTTATGCGGAATGTTAATCCCCATTGTTCAAAGAGTGTTTATCAGCTGAAGAGATGGCAAATATTAGCATTTCTACTTTGTAGGAAGAGAAATGATGTGATGTATTTGAAGTGGTACTAAAAGTAGAAATTGGCAGACTCTGGATTAGAGTTTCTATTAATTCTGCTTTCTTCCTTTTCCATTAACAGCATTTTTCTCTTTTTCATCTCTTCTACACAAATAAATCCATGTAAGTATTTTGGAGACGTAGTATTGAAAAAGTGGTGATTAAGCTCTTAATTATTTTTGAAAGTGCTGTTTGAGAGTAGCGATTGTTGCCATGGGTTACCAACTTGCTCTGTTATCAGCCAATTGCTAACTCTTTCTGTAATACATGCTGCATCTTGCAGCCACATTCTACCAACCATCTTAAAACTCTACCAAGCAGAAACATAATCTAAGTTAAAACTGTATTTTTGTGGCTCAGATAAAGCTGAAAGACAAGTCCAATCTCCCCTTACAAGGAGCCTCATATGTATTCTGCAGTCTCTACCAAGGGGACAGATTGCTCCTGGATGGCCCAAGTCACCAGGTGAAAACATAAAGGAGAACTCAAGTCATCCAGGAGCCTCCTAAGATTCACTGTCAAAGTCCAAGATAGATCCTGTGAGCATCTAAGTTTTTTTTAGTGCGGAGGCCATGGATCCCTTTCTTGTTGTTAAAATAGATTGAAATAGATGGGATGCACAAATTGGTTGTACAATGATGCTACAACCCCACTGTCAGTAGAGAACAGTGTCCACAAATTTGTAAGGCATTTGACCAGGATGAGAGAGTCCATAGATTCAGAGCAGCGTGATTACTCCCATCTGAGAAACAATCTCATAGTCTTGGGCTCATATGAAGGAACTCAGATTGCATACGATAATCCACGAGTTCAATGCACAGAGAAAGGGAGATTTCTGGTGAGACAGGAAGAATTGCTTCAAAAAGAGCTAAACTGTAGATGGTGGTGGGACAGGCTAAACCTCGGGCACCCTTTGCCCCAACTCCAGCTATTGGTCACATATAAAAAGGAAAAAACTAGAAGGATATATAGCCTTGTCAAGATGAAATACACATGACCATGGCTCAGAAAGCAAACACAATTGCCAAGTGTTGAGCAATGTGGGGCTCGCAGGAGTTTCTGTCTGTTGAGTACAGGAAACCAGAACTGCACACAAGATGCAGTACTAGAGCCAGGGGTATCATTTGAAATCAGGGGCTGTTTGGCTCTGTCTTGTCAAGGAAGCTGTAAAGAGGGGCTAATGACAGTTGCCTAGGGCTATAGGAAACTTGGTGCTCAGAGAGGCAGGAAGATCTGGATTAGCCTAAAGGCAGGATCTGAGGAAAGCTGTGCATTCATTATCACCACAGGGCCAGAGCCCTAGCCTCTAATCAAAATTTCAAACTGTTTTCCCTAGGAGGCTGTGCAGTTGAATTCACTAAACTGTCAGATTGGAAAGACTGGGTAGATTAGAAAGGGAATTCTTCTTATTAAAAATGAATCTGTAAGCCAAAATTATAAAACATATCAAGACTCTACACGGAGCATGATTTGAAGAGGGGATTAATAAATTGGAAGATGATGAAGAATTTACCCAGAATGCTATATAGAAAAAAGAGAGATAAATAATTAAAAGCGTGGAAGAACAGTTTAGAGCAAGGAAGATTGGTTTGATATAATCTATTTTATGCCTAAAAGTTATCTAGGAGAATTGTAAAAAATTGGATTTGAAGAGGCAATTGATGAAAATTTTCTAGAATTAGGGAAAACTGCCCAAGCTGTTCTCACACTGTTCTAGCAGTGGAGCAGAGTGCTATTAATATAGTTAGACAGGAAAGAGCTGAGCTCTTAGAATAAAAATACATTTGTGGGGGTGGGCGTTAGGGTACAGCAGTTAAGCTGCCTCTTGCAATGCCTACATTTCATGCTAGATTGCCAGTTTGTGTCTTGGCTGTGCCACTTCCAATCCAGCTTCCTGCTAATGCATCCTGGCTAGGGTGGCTCAGGGGCTTGAGCCACCCACATGGGAGACCCAGGTGGAGTTCCAGGCTCCTGGCATTGGCCTGGATCAGCCCTGGATATGGAGGACACTTCAGAAGTGAATCAGCAGCTGTAAGATCTTCTCTCTTTCTCCCTTTCAAATAGATAAAAAAGTTTAAAAATTAGAGTTGTGTTATATTATACAAGTGAGTTTTCTTTAGGATTGGTTATTATTTAGGTACAATCATAAATTAACTATCAAAGAAAGCTCCCCACTATCTGCTAAATCAGAATATTTTTCAAAAAACTCCCAGAGCCTCCAATAGTGCCTCTTCCAACTCCAATAACTTCCTAATCTTGTAATGAATTGAGAAGATCCATTTAAAAGCAGCTTGTTTATAGATTATTGCTGCTATTGTATTCCAAGATTGTATGTTATGGATGTTAAATTAGCATTGAAATAGCTGAAAAATTAGACATAATTCAATTTTGGTGATCTCTATGAGTAGTTTATGGCTCTCAGTATTGAAAATAATTAAATTTGGCTTGAAAGTAAAAACACAAATGCACATACAACGTAACAGTGAAGGAGAGTGCAATTTCAAGAAAGAGCTGAAGTGTATTTCAAGTCTGGCGAAGTCTGCCAAGGTAGAGAAGTAGCAATTGATTGAGAGTTAAGTTAGGTCTATTGTACAAAGCTCCAAACCAGCTTTAGGAGAATGGAAAAAAGGCATCAGCTCCAGGAAACGTGCTGTCAAGATATCAAAGCCTTCAGACAGCGAAGCTTCAGGATCAGACTGAAAGCAGCAAACATTTATTGAGCTCTTCCTATGGTCCATCACATGTATTAGGTATTGATGAGGAATTCAGAAACAAGTAAGGTAAAAATCCTTAGTCTATTGGGCCGGCACTGTGGCATAGCAGGTAAAGCCGCCGGCTGCAGTGCTGGCATCCCTTATAGGTGTTGGTTTGAGACCTGGTTGCTCCACTTCTGATCCAGCTCTGTGCTATGGCCTGGGAAAGTAGTAGAAGATAGTCTAATTCCTTGGGTCCCTGCACCTGCGTGGGAGACCCAGAAGAAGCTCCTGGCTCCTGGCTTCAGAACCGCCCAGCTCTGGCTGTTGTGGCCATCTGGGTAGCGAACCAGCGGATGGAAGACTTTCTCTGTCTCCCTTCTCTGTGTAACTCTGTGTTTCAAATAAATAAATAAATCTTAAAAAAAAAAACCATGGTCTCTAGAGACAGTCAAGTTAGCGGGGAGGCATATACAAATAATTTTACAAGATATGTTGACATTGTAGTTGAGAGAGGTACTAAGAGAATAGGAGAAAGGAGAATGAGATTCCAGTTAAGGTCAGTTAAGAACATTTTAGGTGCTTGGTTTAAATTGAATCTTGAAGAATGGATAAGCATTTTATATCAGGTGATTTTGGTGAGCAAAAACCCAAGTGACAGTTTTTCCAGATAGTCTTTCCTATTTACCTCTTTCCCAAGGCAAGAACTCCTGTTTGTGAAATCTTTACCATGTCTTTACTAAAGAACAAGTAGGTGCATCTACAAAGAGGAGGAAGCGAAGTGACAAGTGGATTGAAGTTCCTGCAAGAAGGAACACAAGCAGAGAAACACACACACACACGTACATATATACTTGCATACATGTGCAAATAATCATTAAATGACATCATGTTATGTATAAGCAACTTGCAACTTGTTTTTTCACTAAGCTTTATTTTTGTGAACTATACGGCTCCATATAGATCTAGTTCATTTACTTTTCTGCTTAGCTATGTTTCTATTGGTGGATCTTTGGATTCTATTCAATTTTTTCAACATTATAAATAAAAGAACTATAACAATCGTCCTGCTTGTCTCCTTCTGAACATGTGCAAAATCTCTCTAGAGAATACATATACAAAAGGAATGGCCAAATCATGATGTATTTGTGTTTGCAACTTACTAGGCATTCATCTCTACCTCTTTATTCTGCCTTCACCCAATGATATCTCTGCTGCCACTCACACAGTGGATACTTCAGAAATACTGATTACTTTTCAAAGTGGAGGGAAGAACAAACTGTGTTGGAAGATGAGGGTAATGATGGCCAAAGCCAACACAAGGAGAAAATGAAGAAGAAATTATACCTGGTTTCAGAGTTAATTTATAGTCATTTGGCAACTTGGAATGCTTGGTCTATCAGGCAGTGGGTAAGGAGGTGTTAGGAATGGAGAACTTGTCCTGGGGGCAGAGAGCTCTGCTTAGACTGCAGCAACACTCAGTGGAGCATGTATGCTAACATCCAAGAGCCCAAGTCAAGTGTGGCCTGTCCTCTCCTGAGTGTCACTGTGTCTCAACCTTATGAAATGATAAAAACGGCAATAATCGTAGTAATAATTATCCCTAGAGACTGTGAAGGTTAAACAGGGAAAATTAGTTGAAAGCATTCCAGGCATGTACTTATAGCTCCGTAAACACTTTCTTGCTCCTACTGTGTTCATTCCTTTTTCCAGCTGTTCAGTTTCAGTTCCTAAAAATGTCTCAGGGGTCTGGCTATCAGTCTTCTAAATAGAGTGTTTGCATTCCTCTGAGTACATTTTAAGTGTGGAACACAGACTGATCAATATACTCCAGGACTTGACTAACTGTGCAGAGTGGGTCAAAACCCCATTTTCCTGGTTTGGGACACTACACAGTAATTTTGCATTTTAATATCAGGCTATTTTGGCAGCCACTCCCAGCATTGATTTAGATTAGATTTTACAAAATCATCTAAAATCCCCATGACTTTGATGCATCCTGTTATTAAGCTATACTGTAGATAGGTAATTTTATTTCCGAACCTCAATTCCACTCCTCTTCGTTTATCTCCATTAAACATCTTTTCTTAAAGATTAATTTTATTTATTTGAAAGGCAGAGTTATAAAGAGAGAGAGAGAGAGAGAGAGATACTGAGAGATCTTCCATCTGCTGATTCATTCTCCAAATGGCCGCGACACCCACGGCTGGGCAGGCCAGGAGCCAGAGCTTCATCTGGGTCTCCTATGTGGATGCAGGGTCCTGAGCACTTGGGCCATCTTTTACTGGTTTCCCAGGCCATTAGCAGGGAGCTGGATCGGAAGTGGAGCATGTGGGTCACAAACTGGTGCTCATTTGGGATGCTGGCACTGCAGGTGGTGCCTTAATCTGCTTTACCACAGCACAGAGCCCTCCATTAAATATCTTACTCAGTTGGCCTTTCTTGAAATGTGATTCTGACTCTTCCCCTCAACAGGCACATTATTCTTCTTTTCTCAAACAAATTCCTTTGGTTCACTCTATTTTTTTTTTTTTTCCACTTAGAGACCAGCATTGGAGGAGATAATGGAAATACCTTCTTTCTTTGTAGCCACCTTAGAGCTTCCTTTTAACTCTTTCCTCTACTTGGGATGTTCCTCCCTCAATGTCTGCATAGCTAAATCCCCCACTGCTTTCAGCTGTCTTTGATCCTTGGTCATAGGCTGCTTCTCAATGAGGAGAACTTGCCTGACCACCTTGTTTAACACTGCAACCCCCATTCTCGGCCATCATTTCTCCCCACACCCCCCAGTTTATTCCAGAGCACTTAACAACATCTAACATACTGCATATTTTATTTTATGTGTTAATTATAATGACTATCTCTCTGCTACCATGTTCCAGATGGACAGGGGTTTTTCTTTTGTTTGCTGATAGATTCCAGGTTCCTAAAACAGTGCATTTTAGGCAATCAATAAGTATTAATTGAACAGAATTAATATGTTCCAGGCTGGTATTGATCATGATACATTAATGTAGAAATTTCTTAAGTCGCATTGATAGGCAGTTGCTTCTTGAATCCCACAATTGATTGATCACCAGTTTCAGTTTTTGATAATTCTTGTAATGTTCTTTTTTTTCTTTTTAAACAGACATTTTAATGAGAAGCAGAGAAAGGCTGAATGAGAGAATGTTAAGTGCCATTTTATATCAGATGTCTCAAGTAGCCCTTAAATGTGATAAATGTCCAAACAAGTCACTGATAATGATATTGATCAGAAGATGCTAAAGATAGATCCCTGAAGTGCAAATCCTGAAAACTCCCTCTGGTCATTTCTCACCTCTCTCATACATTCACTTACCTAGCTGGTATTCTGATGGAACCATCATTCATCCTATATTTATTTCTCTGTGTGAACCACAAAAATATCATGACTAAACCTGGAAAATATCCTACTGGATTCCAGACCAATAATAATAAGCAGCACTAATGTACACTGAGTACTTCCTATTATTATACGGAATTTTATGTGATGGGTTTAGAACACTATTCTTCATTTTTATAAAGACTGAGATAATAAAGCTAGTAAGTGATCGAGTGAGAATTTGACCTTAGACAATCTGCCTCCAGAGTTTAATCACTGACTGTTTTATTGGCTTGCTGAGTGATATATTGTGTTGTGGATATCCCTGGCTTACCAACCTGATGATTGTGACATCAAATTTTTTTTGGAAAGTATGTTATATGCCAGGACATGTGCTAGGAATGAGGGAAAGAAATATGAATGTTATCTGAATTTTGCCTCTAAGGGCTGAAAAAGGAAATTTAGAGTCATAAAAAGCTCTACATGAATCAGACACCTATACTGCACAGTTATTTAAAACTTTTTCTTTGGGTGGGGGATCCAGGGATGTCTTTCACTGTATGCCAATGATACTTGGTTCCAAAAACCTGTTGGTGGCCGAGATCAGGATAAATAGAACTCTCTCCAGCCGTTTCTAAAGAGTAGAAACTGGGGACACTTTCTTGACCGAGCCTGCTTATTTATAGCTCCACATAAACGCCAATTGTTTGAACCTTGAGAGAAACTGTGCTTAAACAGATACCCCTGACCTGCTGCCAATGTGCTGTCTTTGATCTCCTGAGTCTTTTACTAAGTTCTCATGTGATCTCATCTCACTGCCCCTTAACTGAAAGCAATTTTCATGTTTTATATTTAATCCTTTTGAGGCACTAAGCCAGGTGGTGAATTAATTACTTTTGTAGGTTAAGAAAAATTCCCAACTTAGCTGTTACATTCAGCTAAAGTTAGAAAATTGTTTTGAAGCCTATGTGGCTACCATTTAAGTTTTTATTTCATTAAAAATATGCTTAAAAAGCAGAGCAGCAAGGTTTCATGGCTGATTCCTTTTAATTTTTTTGTTTATTTGAGAGAGAGGGTGAACTCCCTTCTGTTGGTTCATTTCCCCAAATACCTGCAGTGGCTGGTTGGGCAATGCTTAAAGCTAGGAACTGGGAACTCAACTCAGGTCTCCTATGTGGGTGGGAGAAACCCAATTACTTGAGCTCTTACTGCTGACTTCCAGGGTCTGAAGTGATTGGGAGCTGGAATCTGGAACATTCAGATGCGGGACATGAATGTCTCAACCACTAGGTTAAATATCTACCCCCTGATTTTTTTTTTTTTTTTAAATTTTTGACAGGCAGAGTGGACAGTGAGAGAGAGAGACAGAGAGAAAGGTCTTCCTTTTGCCATTGGTTCACCCTCCAATGGCCGCTGCGGCCGGCGCACTGCGGCCGGCGCATTGCGCTGATCCGATGGCAGGAGCCAGGTGCTTCTCCTGGTCTCCCATGGGGTGCAGGGCCCAAGGACGTGGGCCATCCTCCACTGCACTCCCTGGCCACAGCAGAGAGCTGGCCTGGAAGAGGGGTAACCGGGACAGAATCCGGCACCCCGACCGGGACTAGAACCCGGTGTGCCGGCGCCGCAAGGCGGAGGATTAGTCTATTGAGCCACAGCACCGGCTTACCCCCTGATTTTTAAATACTTCCGGATAAGGGCTGCATTTATCACTTCTAAAACAATGAAGAGTTATTTTTGTTTGGAAATTGATTTCTTTTTGAGTGAATGACAAACTTCCTTGGAGGTGACACGATTTTGAGGTCTTTGTGATAAGATGTAGAAGGGGAAAGTTTTTGACCTGTACCTCATTATTTGTAAAGAGACAGAGAACCCTGCCTTGTGAAAAATACCCTCCCTATGAATTCCTCTTCAATAGCAAGCAATACACTAATAAAAGGAAAGGCTTCTCTTAAATCAAGTTAAATACATCTTCTTACAATGATTGAATGCAAACCTTGACTATGTAAGCATTTTCAGAAGAAGGTTATAGTCCATGGAATTAATTTTCATTCTTGGCTCAACAATGCCTATTGGCAGTCAGAACTGGGTGAAAATCTCATCTATTTATTTAGGAACTGACCTGATTGATGGAGTAGGACTGATAGGAGTTAGAGGAGAAATCCATGTAGCTAGGAATAAATTATTTAACTGTCCTTTAGCCTTAGGAAGAAACAAAGCCTCTGTCTACATATGTAATACAAAGTAGAAAGTAAAACTTTTATATGACTACATAATAGATACTCAGTGAACTCAGTTAATTTTGTTAATTAGAAAAAACTCATTTTCTGTCTTGAATTATTGAGTTTTTTCTCACCTAATTCATATAGGTCCAGTGTACATTAGCTATTAAAATTGTTTTCTTACTCATCTGTTTTTTTACTCCATGTTCAATATTTACACTAGCCAAGAAGCTTTAGCCAAGACATGTTTTGTACATTTTTATTCTATAAATAGAATATGTATGCCATGAAGTTCAAATTTACATTTCCACACTATCTGTATTCTGGCCTGTGAGACTACTCCCTGTTATCTCAAGCCTACTCTCTCAGAATTGCTCGAGTGTATTTTGAATTTATTACTAGTCCACAGATAAATGTATTTTTTATTTTACGCTGCCAATATATTTAAAATATCTTTTATAAATTACTGTTAGAAAGTGATTCCAGGATGAAGAGCCTGTACTGAGAGAAAATTATGATGTGTAAATCCAGAAAAGCCTGGGTTTAGCTAAATCTGGAATGAAGGGAACCCATATTTTAAATAATAAACATTCCAAAATTTAAAAATAACCAAAAATTAAAACTATTAAAAATGTATAAAAATCTTGATTTGAAAGAAATCTACAATATATAAGATTGAAAATTTGAGTTTCATTGCCACTAAAATCTATGCGGCCACTGGAGTAAACTGCTGCATTTGGTCTTCTTTTTTTTTTTTTTTTGTATCACATCTGTTTGATAAATTCTTTTTTTTTTTTTATCTTTTATTTAATGAATATAAATTTCCAAAGTACGACTCATGTGTTACAATGGCTTCCCCCCCCATACCGTCCCTCCCACCCACAACCCTCCCCTTTCCCACTCCCTCTCCCCTTCCATTCACATCAAGATTCATTTTCGATTATCTTTGCATTTGGTCTTTTCCCTAAAATGTTTCAACATGATGTACTGAAAAATAATTGATAGAGGGGCCGGTACTTGGTGTAGCAGGTAAAGCTGCTGCCTGCAGTTTTGGCTCCCATATGGGCACCAGTTGGAGTCTCAGCTGTTCCACTTCCCATCCAGCTATCTGCTAATGTGCTTGGGAAAGCAGTGGAGGATGGCTCAAGTGCTTGGGACCCTGCACCCATGTGGGAGACCTGAAAGAAGCTCCTGGCTCCTGTTGCTGCCATTTGGGGAGTGAACCAGTGGATGGAAGAGATCTCTCTCTCTCTCTCTCTGTCTGTCTCTGACTCTTTGTAACTCTGCCTTTCAAATAAATAAATAAATCTTAAAAAAAGAAATAGAATTGATAGATACAGTAAGTATTTGATTAATAAATATATATTTGGGTCTTGTAAAAGTAAAGAATCATGCAAAGTATTTTGGAGAAAAATTAATGACAAAGGTTCTGTCTTGACAGGGGCTATCAGTTTAATAGAGATTAGATATGGAGATAACCTAAATAGGACGTAAAATGAGATAAGTATTCAAGTAAAGTGCTATTGATGATCATGGAGATGTGACATTTTTTTTTGTTATTATGGGGGAAAGGGAAGATTCAAGAACTTGATAGAAAAGTTGCTATTTTATGCTGATGCAAAAAATTAAGCAGTAGAGGAAAGTGATCATGTCTTATTGCCCAGTGTACTGTTCCCCTCCCCACCATGGATCATCACAATGAACTTTGCTCCTTTCCCTTGGAGGCCAAGCTTTCTTGTATTTCTCCAAACCTGCCATGCTCTACCATGGCCTGTGCCCTGGTTTCTTCTTTCTCTCTGTTGTTTCTTGTGAACTCCCGCTTCCTTCAAAACTATCTGAAAACTCAGTCTGCCTCCTCCTTCTGTAGTCCCTCAAAGTTGGTCACTCTTCCTCTATGCCTTTATACATCTGTGTATTTCTATTGTAATAGCCATTGGTCTCACACCAACCCATCCAAGTCTTTGGGCATCTCAAGAAGCATTTACATAAGCATTGCTTATCATAATACCTTGTTACTGAGAAAATAATACATGTAAGTTGAGCAAATGAATGAGAGAGTGAAGTGTCTTATGTGTATTATCTCATTGGATTGACTTTTTTAAAAAGATTTATTTATTTTTTACTTGAGAGTCAGAGTTACACAGAGAGAGGAGACACACACACACACACACACACAGAGAGAGAGAGAGAGAGAGAGAGAAAGAGATAAGTCTTCCATCCACTGGTTCACTCCCCAGTTGGCTGCAATGGTCGGAGTTGCACCCATCTGAAGCCAGAAGCCAGGAGCTTCTTCTGGGTCTCCCATGGGGGTGCAGGGGCCCAAGGACTTGGACCATCTTCTACTGCTTTCCCATGCCATAGCAGAGAGCTGTTTCGGAAGTGGAGCAGCCGGGACTAGAACAGGCACCCATATGGAATGCCGGCGCTTCAGGCCAGGCGCCAGCCCCTGGATTGACTTTAAATATAGTAATTATATATATTTTAGGGACACAATGTGATGTGTCTATAGATGTATTAATTTGCATTTCCCTGATGACAAATGGCATTGAGATCTTTACATGTACTTATTTACATAACTTTTTTTAATGTGTCCATTATAACTTTCCCTATTTAAAAATGTTTAATTGAGTTGTATGGATTACTTTTATTTTATGATTTCTTGAGATTTTGATTTAGTTTTTATGATTGATTAGATTGCATTCATGTTCACTTCCTTACTTCCCATGGCAATGCATTTTAAAATCTGGCCAAAATTTTGTGCCATCCTGGGAGGTGACACTGTCATTCATTTAATCCAGAGAGAGATAGTATCTATTTCTCCACATTCTTGGATTTCAGTGGCCTTGTAATTTACTTTGGCCAGTGGAATGCAGTAAAAGTGACACTGCGTTAGGTTCCAGCTGAAGCATTCATAGACTGCTCATCTATAATTGCACTTTTTAAAAAAGTTTTTTATTTAATGAATGCATTTTTTCATAGATACAACTTTAGGAATATATTGGTTCTTTTTTTTTTTTTTTTTTTTGAACGGCAGAGTTAGTGAGAGACAGAGAGAAAGGTCTTCCTTTGCCATTGGTTCACCCCCCAAAAGGCCGTCGCTGCCAGCGCACTGCCTGGATCTGAAGCCAGGAGCCAGGTGCTTCCTCCTGGTCTCCTATGTGGGTGCAGGGCCCAAGCACTTAGGCCATCCTCCACTGCCTTCCCAGGCCACAGCAGAGAGCTGGACTGGAAGAGAAGCAACAGGGACAGAATCCAGCGCCCCAACCGGGACTAGAACTGGGGGTGCTGGCGCCGCAGGTGAAGGATTGGCCAAGTGAGCCGTGGCACCAGCCCATTGTGGTTCATTTTTATTTTGATTTTATACACAGAGGACCAACTCCATGTTAAGCACAGATTTCAACAGTTTGCACCCACACGTACACACAAGATATAGAGTCCAATTTGAGAAGAGGATTTACAGTCGATTCTCATATTACAACTCATTAAGGACAGAGGTCCTACATGGGGATTAAGTGTAACTGGACACTTTTGAATCCGGTTGCTATGTGAAGAAGTCAGCCCTGTGAGGAGACACAGCTCTGCTTCCCAGGAGGTTCAGAGAACATACACCCCACTGTAGCTGGGACCACCAGGGGACCCCCTCAGGCAACCCAGATTGGTGAGCAATTATAAGTGGTGGTTTTCAAAGTCACTGCAATTTTAGGTGGTTTGCCATACAGCTATGGATTATTGATATACAAGAACTGAAATATACTCAATTTTGTGTTTGCTGGACTGAGGTTGGGAAAAACTGCACTAAAACATCTGACTGTGGCATTGCACTTTTAAGTTCTCTGCTACATTAGTGAATTCACAGCTTGCACCATGTATAAACTGGTACAAAGAATGTAGTACTCATTGAAAAAGTCCCAAATTAGACTAAAACACAAAAAAGTGCTCATACTGATGTTAAATAAGTAAGAATTTTAAAGCTTGGAGTGTTCTGACATGTGTCAATCCACTTATGTGCAATCTAGAAAATTTAGTAGGTAGATTTGTTAAAACAGTATGCTATCCATGGGAGAAAAAAGTTTTGAGAGTGCTGTAGACACAGTAGACACCCAAACATTTCTATATTGAGTGAGCTGTTCCTTTCCTCTACCATCCCCCGTCATCTGAACTCCTTCACAGTTAAAATTGTATACATTAAAAAAAGAGAAATATTATTAAGAACATTTTTTGGCAAATATGCAGAATTCACAACCACTATATATTTAAAGTCTTTATCCAGGCAAATGGCCCCTTGTGAATTAGTGTCCAGATCATATAAATACTCCAAATAGCAGATGCAGAAATTCGTTTAGTACAAAATTATATTTTTCACCCACTAGACAATTGAACATAGTGCACGCAGGGAGGAGGAAGGTGGAAATTATCTATCAAGACTATCTCAAGGCAGTTGGCAAATGTCCAGGTTTTGGATGAACTTAGCAGCCTGTTCTAAGCATTGAAAAGTAATTTTCTTTCTGAAATTGAAAATTAATGTAACGTTCCTGAAGGGAAACATTTAATAATAATCAAATCAAGGCATAAGGCATTTGATTCCCTTCTGTGACCTCAGTCCTAATATATTGGTAACCCTGCAGCTCTGCTCTTAACTAAATTCTGGTTCAGAGACTGCATCACTAAACCACGAAGTTCTGATGCCCTACCTGCTCCCTTTACATACAACAATCAAGGCTGAGCTGATGAACATTGCTAACAAAGTATAATAAAACTTTTTGTTTCAAAATTTAAACCTAAGGTGTGATCTAATATTACTTCATACTAAAAGAAATTACTTTAATGAGTTATGTTAAGATGAAATTCTGGCTAATACAGTTCTGTATATTTAGTAGGTCACAGTTAAATATTTAAGACTAAGAGAATATATGTTAACATTTGATCAGAATATTATATTGATAGCAAAGGAAATATTCATAAATAAAAATATTAGATACCTACAAAATTAAATTCAATTATTCTAAAATCATTAAACACAACACTTAATAGCATATCATTACAAACTTCACAATTTTCTACTGTGAAAAAAACTCTACAGTCATCCCAAATGACCATATAATATTTTGTAAAATTCTACCAAGAAATGAATATGTTTATGCAGGAGATACATCAACAAGTGTAGTTCTTTTCTTTTCTTTTCTTTTCTTTTTTTGACAGGCAGAATTAGACAGTGAGAGAGACAGAGAGAAAGGTCTTCCTTTCGTTGGTTCTGCCCCCAAATGGCTGCTATGGCCGGTGCGCTGTGCCGATCTGAAGCCAGGAGCCAGGTGCTTCCTCCTGGTCTCCCATGGGGTGCAGGGGCCCAAGGACCTGGGCCATCCTCCACTGCACTCCCGGGCCACAGCAGAGAGCTGGACTGGAAAAGGAGCAACCGGGACAGAATCCGGCGCCCCGACCAGGACTAGAACCTGGTGTGCCAGCGCTGCAGGCGGAGGATTAGCCTAGTGAGCTGCGGCGCCGGCCTGTAGTTCTTTTCTTGAATTCATTTTATTTTGAGTTCTGGCTGTATGGAATTCCACACACTTAGCACAATTTTCCAAACTTCTACTTATGAAAGAGTCTCTTCCACAGCATTTCTGACAAGAAGTCTCCCAGCTGGAAATTATTTTCATAGAGAACCAAAAGAGGAATTAATTCTTTATAAGACAAGATCCTTCACTGTTTGGCAATTCAGATTTGTATCAAGTTTTCTCTAGATTTTCATTTATGTATTTATTGTATTTATTTAAAAGTCATTGGCCGGTGCTGCGGCTCACTAGGCTAATCCTCCGCCTGCGGAGCCGGCACCCCGGGTTCTAGTTCCGGTTGGGGCGCCGGATTCTGTCCCGGTTGCTCCTCTTCCAGTCCAGCTCTCTGCTGTGGCCCAGGAAGGCAGTGGAGGATGGCCCAAGTCCTTGGGCCCTGCACCCGCATGGGAGACCAGGAAGAAGCACCTGGCTCCTGGCTTCAGATCTGCGCAGTGCGCTGGCAGCAACGGCCTTTTAGGGGGTGAACCAATGGCAAAGGAAGACCTTTCTCTCTGTCTCTCTCTGTCTAACTCTGCCTATTAAAAAAAAAAAAAAAAAGTCATTGACCCAGAGAGAAAGAGAGAGAGAGAGAGAGAGAGAGAGAGAGAATGAATCATCTCCCTGCAGGTTCACTGCTCAAACGCCTCAACAGTTGGGACTGGGCCAGATTAAAGTCAAGAGCCAGAAACTCAAAGGGGTCTCCCATGTGGGTGGCAGGGACCCCAACTTCTGAGCCATCACTTGCTGTACCTCAAGGTGTATGTTAGCTGAAAGCTGGAATTGGGAATGAAGTGTTACTGGAATCTAGGCACTGTGATACAGGATATAAGCATCTCAAGCTTCAGCAAAATTCTGCCCCTGTACCATATATACCATATATATATCATATATATATAATATGTGCATAGTTTTAAAGATTTATTTATTTATTTGAAAGGCAGAGATAGACAGAGAAGGACAGAGAGAATCTTCCATGCACTGGTTCACTCCCCAAATAGCCACAAAGGCTGGGGCAGGGCCAGACAAAAGCCAGGAGCCAGGAGCTTCTTCTGGGCCTCCCACGTGCATGTAGGGACCCGAACACTGCTTTCCCAGGTGCAGTAGTAAGGAGCTGGACTGGAAGTAGAGCAGCTGGGACTCAAACAGGCGTACCTATGTACGGGATGCCAGCACTGCAGGCAGAGGCATCTACACCACAGCACCATCCCCAGTACCACATATTTTTGTTAAAACTTGGAATTCTGGTACTGCCTGACAGTAGATTCCTTTTCTCCAACATAGTCCTTGAAATATTTGTCAGTAATTGTGTGGCATGAGCAGATTTGCCTTTTAGAAAGATCACATTGGCTTCATGGTGGATTAAGTAGAAAGAGGAAAAAAGCTGAAGGGAGGTAGGAAAGGACTAGACAGATAAAATGTACAAAGAGGAAAAATAGCAACTTCTGACTTTGCATACTAGGATGTCCAGTTTATATGTGATTTAGATGATATTAAATTGGCTATTTGGGAATTAGTTTTAAAATTACATTCCTACTATATACAAAATACACTAAAATAAACTATGATGAATTAAAGATTCAAGAATAAATTTGAAGCCATTAAACAACTAGAAAAATCAACAGATAATTTTTCTTTCTTAGAGGGGGAGCTTTACATAAAAATAAAAAACCTAAGAAGATTGTTAAAGTTAATCATTTAGCACTTATGTTTGCAAACTCAAGTATAGAGGCAGTAAGACTTTATTTTCTTTAAATTAATCTAATTACAACCTTATTACAATTGATACTCTTTTCTGCCCCAAGATGGCAGTGCCGCTAGAGATGCTATTGTCGTAGCAGGAAGGTTAGGTGGGTTTGAGGGTGGAGCAGGGAAGGATGAGGCAAATGTCAGTGGCTTTGATTCTGGGGGATTTTCTCACATGGCCATTCTCAGTATCCGGTGCATAGAAGGTCCTGTGAGTGGGCAGCTCTCCTGTGGCTTCAGTGCCTCTTGGAGACAGAGTCTCTTCTGCCTGCAGGAATGATTGAAACCCACACCCCATCCTCTCTGGGATTGTGCCGTCTCCCCAGTGCCCTCCCAGAGGCAGCTCTGAAAGTGTCTTCTCTGTAGAGCTCTTTGCCATGACGGGGGAGACTCCGCACTACCTTCTGATTCTCTACTTCGTTTCTCTCCTATCTGTGCTTCCACTTTTCCTATTAAAAGGGGCGTTGGTAATGTATTTGAAAATACTCAAACTATTAAATATTTTTAAGATTTATTTATTTATTTGAAAGGCAGAGTTACAGAGAGGCAGAAGTAGAGGTGGGGGGGGAGAGAGAGAGAGAGAGGTCTTCTATCCACTGGTTCACTCCCCAGTTGGCCGCCACAGCTGGAGCTGGACCAATCTGAAGCCAGGAACAGGAGCTTCTTCCGGTCTCCTATGTGGGTGCAGAGGCCCAAGGATTTGGACCATCTTCTACTGCTTTCTCAGGCCATAGCAGAAAGTTGGAGAGGCCAGGAATTGGACCGGTGTCCATATGGGATCCCAGAACTGCAGGTGGCGGCTTTACTCTCTAAACCACAGTGTCAGCCCCTCAAACTATTAAAGGTTGAAAAAATAGTTAACATTTTCTCAAGAGCAAGGAATCCTTGGTCTTTCAGCTCTCTTAGGAAAGAATATTTGAAGAATGAAGGAGAGCTAAAAGGTTAATTTTTTGTAATAATCAGTCTTGGCATTCAAATCATAACTACAAAAAATTTTCAAACTTCTATGTAGAAAAGAATCATGCCAAAAACATCTTGAAGGTTTAAAAAAAAACAGGTTGGGAAATTACTACAAACTGTATGATGAGTATAAAAAGAGTTTCTACAATTCAAAAAGCAGAAGACAGCATCCTATAGAAAGCTGGCAATGAGAGGTAGGTGGTTGGTGTAGCTGCTTGGGATGTCTGCATCCTTTAACCCATATTTGAGTTCTGGCTCTGTTTCTGATCCAGCTACCTGCTAATGCAAACCCCAGGAGGCAGCAGGTGATGGTGCAAGTACTTAGCTCCTTGCCATACCCACATGGGATTCTCAGATTATGTTCTGAGTTGCTGTTTTTCAATCTGCCTCAGTCCCTGCCTATTGTGGGCATGTGGGGAGTGAACCAGCAGATGACAGATATCTCTCAGTTTGCCTTTCTCAATAACTAAAGAAAAGTTGAGATAACACAAACAATTTAGAGGAGGGAATAGAAATTATCATTAAATGTGAAAAGTTGATCACCCTCATTAAAAATTAAAAAAATATGTGAAAGTAATCATTAACTATTATCATATCAGTCACATTGGCTTTTTCTTTGTTTTTGTTTTTTAGGGGTGTGGTCCAATATTCAGGGTTGAGACTAAGGGTGAGACAAATTACTTGCCTAAGGCATCAAATTTAATAAGGTCACTAAAACTCAGTAATAATGTTTTGATGCAAATTAATACAAGAAAGTCTATAGTGATCAAGCTATCAAAATTTCAAGCAGACAGGATCCAGCCCTGCATTTAAATGATATTAATCTTGCCCCTGCACATGTTGGTAAATTATCAAGAGAAATAAGCAGTCACATACACTGTGAATGGGTGCATAGCTTGGCAATATACAGTTACAGTCAAAATATACATAACCTTTACATAAAATTCCATTTTTGGTATTTAATGAAAATAATATGATAAATAAATAAGGGATTGCATATTAATGTTCATTTAAACATTATTTAAAGGAGTAAGACATTGAAAAGAATGGTAAACAATTGTTGAAATAAATTGTCATAGCCATTCACCAGAATGATATTGAGAAATTAAAAAAATAAAATAGCTATGTGTGCTTTACTTAGAAACTTAGAAGAGCTCAAATATAGTAACAAAAAAGTTTGTGTATTTTATTTCTCTTTCTCTCTCTCTGAAACCTACACACGAATCCCAAAATATAAACTGAAGGACTGGAATTCTGGGTCATGCTTTCTTTGTAACTTTCTGTATTGACATTTTTGTGATCCCTAAATTTACTTTCATCAAGTTAGGGGGAGAGTAAGAATTCAGTTGAGTGACCTCATCAAAGAAATAATTTTCATACCTAAGTCCTCAATCATGAATAAAAATGTAAAAGCTGTTCACTCATTTATTTCTTCCCTTAGAAAATGGCTTACTGGGGCCGGTGCTGTGGCATAGTGGGTAAGGCTGCCACCTGCAGTGCTGGCATCCCATAGGGATACCTGTTTGAGTCCCGGCTGCTCCACTTCTGATCCAGCTCTCTGCTATGGCCTGAGAAAGCACTAGAAGATGGCCCAACTCCTTGGAACCCTGCACCCATGTGGGAGACCCGGAAGAATCTCCTGGCTTCTAGCTTTCGATCAGCACAGCTTTGGCTGTTGTGGTCATCTAGGGAGTGAACCAGCAGATGGAAGACCTCTCTCTCTCTTTCTGCCTCTGCCTCTCTGTAACTCTGCCTTTCAGGAAATAATAAATCGAAAGAAAGAAAGAAGGAAAGAAAGAAAGAAAGGAAGGAAGAAAGAAAGAAAATGACATACAAAACAAAAGTCGAATGGGGACCTGTACCACTTGTAGTCTCTAAAATTTTTACTTTAAGACTCCTTCTTCCCTTTTGTTTTGAAAAAATCTGGATTTTACTTTCATTTACCCTAGAATTGTACAATTATGGGAGCCCAATTATTTAATCACACTTGTGATTAAAGTGTCTCATGTTTATAGTGATGCAGGCTCTCATCTGCTAATCCTTCAGTGGTATTTGAGATCAGGAAAAAAAAAAGACTGATACTGTGCCTTAGCCTTGGACAGAGTCCAGTGTCATGAAAGCCAGCGCAGAAAGTTTCAGGAAAATGCTGAGCAGTGCCAAATTCCACAAAGACGTAAAATATTGGGAGTCATCATGAAAGGTGCAAAGGCAAACAAAGCAATTAGGTAAGGATATCTTAAGAAATCTTGCAAAATATAATTTAAGTGAGTAGTGGTAGGAAGAGAAGGATTTATAAGATAGAAAAAGCTGTAAGCACTTAAAAAGCCAACAGAGAGGAGGGAATTGACATAGTGTGATGAAAGTCATGATAAAAAGAAAAATAGCTCTAGAGGATGTAGACTGAGTAGGACCGAAAATGAAATACGAATCTGTGTCCAAATCACCTTGGGATCTTCCAGATATCTAGATTTTGATTCTTACCTCAAGCAAGCATTTTGAGATTTTGCACTTGGAACAAACCCCCCCCCCCCCACCCCATGATGCTGTTTCTGCAATTTTGGGCCGTAATTGGAGAAGGGAAGGGCCCAGACAGTGAGAACTGAGCTCAGAAAGTAAAGGAAACACCTCTTTCCTTGAAACTAAATTAGGCAAAGAGATGTGATAGGTGTATAAACCCAGACTGGAAGAGAACAGATGAAGAAATGAGTGCTAACTGACTTTGAGCTCCTTCATAAAACAGGAGTGAGCTCATGTGTTGAGAATGAATGTGGAGAGCTGAGAGCCTGCAAACAGTGGGGAAGTTTTGGATGAACTGTTGTGGGACGCTTATTAGGAGATTAAGAAGAGATGAACTGCTTTTTTGGTGAGGTGCATTAATAACATAATTAAACGGTGGAATGAAGTGTAGGCTTTAGGAAAAGGAAGTAAAGATGACTTACTTTCTCCAATTAAAATTAATGAGATAAATTTCATCTTCTGTAGCCACAATGTACTTGCTAATGACTACCTTAAAAGGCTCAAGAATGCAGCTCACCCCAAATCCTACATATTTGAAGCAGTGTACCCCAAATTTAATTCAATTATCTAAACCTTTTCTAGTTACCCAATGTTCTACAAGGAATAACATAAAATATACAGCCTGTAGCTGTAATCAGGCTGCCCAGAAACAAAAACCATATGGAAAAACAAGAGATTCCAGATTGTTTAATAGATGAGCAAAAAGCAGTTTTCAATTTACCCAAGTTAATTTTTCCCCAAGCAATTATCCTAGTTGGCATCCACCCAGGACCTGAGGTTGCCATTAGTCCTTCTGCAGCAAATGGCCTGGGAATCCCTAGTGACCTGAAGTTCTCGCGGTGTCAGCTTGGCTCAGCTGTGCCTCATCTAAAAACCACTTCCCCTCTCATCACCGGCACAGCCCCTCCAATGCTAAATTGCAGGCTCTCAGATGTTGCCTTGGAGTTTGGTGTGAAAAGAACATTGTTAGAAAATGAACCTCCCCTATGTGTTATTCTGTTCATTAAAATAGGATAGTAAAAGGAGAAAATAAATTGCAGAAATTCATCAAAAGGAGTCCCCTAGCTGCCTTCAATCTTCATAACATTCATAGGGTTGCCTTTTGAAATGTGAAAGGCAAATGTGGAAGAGCTGAAAATGAGCAGACCTGAGCACAGGCTGAGAGCAGACTCAGAACCTCCAGATCTCTCCTGCCCTGATCCAGCCTGGCTGCAGCTCCTTGAGTCTGGCAATTTAGTATTACAATCACTCCCTCATTATCAGCAGTTTTAGCTTCATGAACTTCCTGCCTTCTTTATCTTCTGATTGTTTCTACTGGATTTATTCCCAAAACTCATCTGCTGTTTTCCTCACCAGGCTTTCTCTGAAGTTATTTTCCTCTTTACTTTTTATCTTGGCCATTCATTTATTTTATGAGGTTATTTATTTATTTAAGTCATTCATTTATTTGAAAAGCAGAGTTAGAGAGAGAGCGAGAGCGAGAGCGAGAGAGATCTTTTATCTGCTGTTTAACTCCCCAAATGGCCATAACTACTGGGCCAGACTGAAGATAGCTTCTTCTGGGTCTCACATGTGAGTGCAGGGGTCCAAGCACTTGGGCTATCTTCTGCTGTTCTTCCAGGTGCATTAGCAGGGAGCTGGATCAGAAGTGGAGCAGCTGGGACACGAACTGTGCCCTTATGGGATGCTGGCATCACAGGCAATGGCTTATCCCATTACCCCATAACTCCAGCAACACTGACTCCTCAGCCATTCATTTTTAAGTCACCTTTCATCTCTCTTTTATGGTGATCTTTAGCTGCTTGGGGCAGACATGTGCCATAGTGGTTAAGATGCCACATGGGCTGCATCCCATATTCGAATGTCTGCTTTTGAGTCTCTGAACTGCTCCTAATTCCAGCTTTCTGCTAAAGCACATGCTGGGAGGCAGCGGTAATGGTTCAAGTACTTACATTCCAGTCACCTGCATGGGAGACCCAGACTGAGTTCCTAGGTCCTTGCTTCAGCCTGGCCCAGCCAGGCAGTAGTCAGCAGATGGGAGTTTGCTTTCTGTCTGTCTGTGTCTGCCTCTCTGTATCTCTACCCTGTTTTTTTTTTTTTTTTTTTTTTTTTTTTTTTTTTTTTTTTTTTTTTTTTTTTTTTTTTAGATTTTTAAAATTTATTTGAAAGAGTTACAGAGAGAGGTAGAGACAAAGAGAGAGAGAGTCTTCCATCTGCTGGTTCACTCCCCAGATGGCTGCAACGGCTGGAGCTGTGCCCATCCGAAGTCAGGAGCCAAGAGCTAGGTGCTTCTTTCCAGTCTCCCACATGCGTGCAGGGGCCCAAGGACTTGGGCCATCTTCTACTGCTTTCCCATGACATAGCAGAGAGCTGGATCAGAAGAGGAGTGGCTGGGACTAGAACTGGCGCCCATATGGGATGCCAGTGCTTCAGGCCAGGGCTGTTAACCCGCTGTGCCGGCCCCATCTCTGCCTTTCAAATAAATAAATTAAAAAAACCTCACAGTTCCTCAAAGCCAAAATTCATAACTTGTTCTGTGTCCTCCATAGCACATAATTTTATTTTTAATGTTTTTATCTGTATGGTTGTTGTTTATAAAAAGAAATACAAGTAGAGATTGACATGAAGCTAAAATAAATGGTAATTATGAAAACATTTCCATTTCAATTCTGGAGCTCAGCAAGCACAATCAAAGACATCAAGTCCGTTTTCCCTGTATTCATCCACATCTTTGCTTCTAATTGCATGCAAAGTATGTGATATGATTCCAAAAGATCTTTGCAAGAAGGCTAATCAAGCTACATAATACACTTTTGATGAGTTAGACTTCGTACCCATAAACCACAATGGAATGCATTAAACTTTCTAGCAACAATTTTCCCTATGTTTTCCAATTACAGAGACCAGAAAGAAGGTAAAAGTTATAAATTTAAGGATAATAAGAACATGTAAAAAGAACAATCGAGAGTTTTAAAGTACTTTCACTATTCAGCAAAAATATTCGATGCATTTCAACAAAAGTGATCAATATTATTTCGAATTTTACATTTATCATATGGAAAATTACTTTTTAAATGCGGAATTGACAGGACAATTTGGGGTTAGATAATACTAAATTAATTTTCCAAGAACTTTTAGAATAATTGATAATATGTTATCGGCAGGTTTCTGGTTTGGTGGATGCACTAAAGTTTTCCAAACAATTTCAGGCTTTTATCTCCTGTAAA
This sequence comes from Oryctolagus cuniculus, assembly GCF_964237555.1. Classification (NCBI taxonomy): domain Eukaryota; kingdom Metazoa; phylum Chordata; class Mammalia; order Lagomorpha; family Leporidae; genus Oryctolagus; species Oryctolagus cuniculus. Next base: position 44,869,988 of record NC_091434.1, read on the forward strand.
GTATCACCTTACCACTCTCAGATGACAGGAGTGGTGTATCATTCTTTCATCACAGTGCATACAACACTGGTGTTTAATCTCAAAAAATTTGCCTTATGCTTTATAAATTATTTATAACTTCTTGACAACAACCATGGTGTTTTATTCAATGCACTAAGTTAAACTGAAACATAGAAGTTTAAAAAATATAATTGGACTGACATTTTCAAATTAGAACACACTAAAGAAAGTTTACAACACACACTTTTTAATATATGACATATTTCTCCTAAAATGTTCTTAAAATCACTTCTTTGGGAGATATAAAGGACGCCTTTGATAATTATTTGCTAAATGCTACAAATTAGGAAATTTGTGTTACACTATATGGAGAATAAAATCAGGTAGGAATTACTTATGAGATAGTAAATGCTGGCAACTGTAAAGTAACTTAAAAATATGTCTGTTTTCAACCAGAAAGACCAAAAGAATATTTACTGATTTCTGATTCTTATGTGAAATTCTTTTGTAGTGTAAAAAATTTCTAAATTCAAATCAGGATATGTTCTTTGATTCATTGAAAGGTATAAAACACCTGAGGGGAGGAAAAAACTCAAATTATTCTAATTGCTGTAGTCACTACCTTCCTGTATTGTTTCTAATTGTTTAGTCAGTTAACTTGGTATGACAAGGGAAATTAGTTTAAGATTGTGATAGCAAAAATAAAAAAAAAATCACTGAGTAAAATCTAATATCCTAATTATTACTTTAATAAAATCAACACATAAGTTTTTAAAAGTAATCTGGAATGGTAACCTGTATCAGAAGACACTGAGGGAATAGAATTTGTCCTTTTCAAGTTAGGTTCTGATCTGTAGTCTTGGAAACTTTGAAGTAAGCAGAAAGTAATGGAATCTGTCTTCATTAAAGGCATTGCATCAATCTTCCTCTATCTACATAGAGGAATCTTATGTTTGGGGACATTAAGAACACTATCAATAGGATCATTGTCTTGAAACAATGGGCAAACCTGATTTCCTCTGTAGCAACTGTAAACATCAACTTAAAATGCTATAAAACGGATCTAGATTTATTTTTCTTCCTTCAACCTCAACAATATCCGGGAATATTTTGAAATGGAAATCTTTCTATTTTTGTTTGCACAGCCTGCACAGGCATTTGCTACTATAGATGTTCTGTATTCATACAGGGAAAACAGAATGTCTGAAACCCAACCCACCATTTCAAAGTGATGATGATGTGAAACAAATTTCTCTTCTTCTCATAGGAGTTTTATTATATGGTTCCGAATATTCACCCTCTGTGGCCATTGGGAATATCTGTTCTAGAAGTTTCTTGTGTGGGTTGCTTCAAAAATTCTTTCACTCTCTTCCCCTCTTGCATAATGGTGGACTGCTTGGTGTCAGAAAAGTGCTAGTTATGTGAAATTAGTTTTCTGGCTAATCATTAAAGGAGCCTTGCTAATGATGATCTTAAAGAGGCTTAAGCATCAATTAAAAGGTAAATGTAATTATTTTACTCAGAGCTTGTATATCCAAAAATGATTGCTTCTTATGAAACAGGAATGTTCAGCCATGACAAAACTATTTATAACTACATATTTACTTCATTATTTATCACTTGTGGAGGAAAAAAGTTAATTGAAACACAAAAAATATTCAGTAAGGAGTTATAGTATACCAAATATTGTTGACTTCAGTTGCTTTTATAACCAGAATTTGCTGAAACACCTAGCAATAATTTATACATAGTAAAAAACTGTTGTGTTGGCTAATCAATAAAACATTACTTCTTCTAGAAGCATTTTTAAAATGCGAAGCAAAAACAAAAGTACTTGAACACAACTGCACTGAATTTTATTTTTCCTGATTATACAAATCCTATCAAGCATTTAACTTTAAGCTCCTATTGACTCTAACATTGTCATCAGAATCAACATAAACTCGGTGTTTCCTACATATGTGCTCTACAGAAGGGAAGACCCTTTTTCTTTGCCTGGTGGTATTTGCCTGTCTTAAATAAACAGCTCAAACTGTACCTTGTTCATGAACACACTTACCAACTGAGCTGTAACTAAACAATGAATTTAAACTTTACTCTATAAACAACAACATGTAAGAGCACCTAAAGAGCAATTTAAATGCATGTTTCTGTAAAATGAATTTTTGAAAATTTGGTTTATTTTCTACATTGTGTTCACCTGATCCCCCATGTCCCCATTATCAAGATTTTATTTACTGCTACTTTCATGATTTGTGTTTCTCTAGTCTATCATTTTGTAAGAGGGAAAAAAACAGCATAAATGTTATTTTCCATTATGAAGATCACTATAAGAACTTTATAGACATGAATAAGATCGACAAAGAGAAAAATTCTCTACATGTCTGAATAGGATAGCTATAGTCTGTAAGAATAAAAAAAGCATGATAAAGGAACTCTATAAGATAATTGAAAAAAGCTTTGAAAAAATCAGGAGAGCAAAATTGTGGAAAGGGGAGTATGGGCTGGCTCTACATGAAGGAATGGAACTGGACTATCTGTAGAGTAATAAGTGTGCGGGGAAGGTGGAAAGGGGAAAGGGAGGAGGCAGATGTGAGAAGACAGCAGGGGGAGAAGAATAAAGACAATGTTTCCAGAGAGGACCCTCCCTTTCTAAAACTAGTGTAGAGGCAAGCAGGGCAGAAGCCCTTGCCCAAGCCATGAGGTCAACGTTGGCCAAACAACCCATGCTGGTAAAAATGCATGTGCTTTGAAAGAGTCACAGATTTTCTGAGAATTTTAAGTCTATTTCTTACCCTTTTTCTCACTTTAACGATATCTATTTTAGGTTCCGAGTTTTTCAATGACAAGAAGTACATCTGTTATGCTTTCTTGGCATAAAATATAGCTCAGTAAATTAAGATGTTAAATAAATATTATTAGAAGAAGAGAAATTGTAAAAACAGTAAAGACTGGTTAATCTCATCTTTTGGTCTATTTGCTGATTCTGCTAAACCTCTCTTTTATGAGACTAAGTATAAAATACACCTTTATCTTATACAAATTCCTGAAACTCATTCGATATATAGGAAATATATAGGAATATTCTGCTTTTCTTTCTCCCTAAGTAGTGAGTGTTGTAATTGAAGGACAAATATTTTAAGTGAATTCCTTACCTTGTAGTTAATTAAAATTCCGAGTGACTTTGACAAGCTGAAAAAATAAATATACTGAAACTAACTCAGGATAAAAGAAGGATAATTTGCTTTGTAAAGGAAAAAGCTCTTTGAAAGAGAATGCAACAAAAGATAGCTGTACAGATACTCATTAACAATTATTGTTTCACAGATGAATAAAAAAAACCGTCTTGAGAAAACAAATGCTTTTAGTCCACTAACTACTATCAACAAAAAGCAAACCAAGATGAAGATAAGCTAGATAACTTATCTAACACAGAACAGCTGGTAAGTTGGAAAGTAGGGAGTAGGTACTAAGTCTCCTGATTCCAAAACCAGTATTTGCAAGAGATATGACAAAAATATTTTAACAGCGAATTATGGAACATGTCCAATTTGGATTTTACCAATCTTAAAAGAAATGAAAAAATGAAGAGAACTTGGCAAAAATCAGTCAGAGTAGCTGAATAAAGGTTTGGAAAATGGAATTTAAAAAGGGCATTTCAAGAATCACAGTTAGTAAACCTTCAGGGGAAATTTAATTCCTAACTTCAGTTATATATGATGTTATTATTCAGAGAATGATACCTAGATGCATTCTCTTCACCAGTCAAAAGTAGAGAAAAGAAAATTGGTGATACCTGCTATTTAAGTACGGAGTAGATACTTCCCTGTTTAATCGTTTGCGAATGAGATCATTTTGAGGATATAAAATTCTATGAAAATGTTGAACAAGAAAAAACCTAAAAATTGATGAAATGAGATCATTGGTAGAATCAAATTTTTTGAATTATTAATATTTGCCTGATGCTATTTTAAAAATAATTTAGATTAACATACCTGTGGTTTAATGTGAAATATGCTTCATCTTTGTCCCTGGTTTCTGACACAGAGATCCTAAATCCACCTAGGAGTGGCTTTTGTTTCAAGCCCTTTTGGTCACACCTGGGTTTATGCTAATGAGGCGACATAAGGTGGGGCCCCAAGAAAGCTTCTGGAAGGGACCAGTCATCAGAAAGACCACATTATCAAGGATTAGGTGGTTGGATCTTCCAGCTCCACCCACCAGCCTTCAGGAAGGGAAGCGTGGTTGGAGGTCAAGCTCCATAATTCTTGGACAAGATTTGAGGAGCTTCTGGAGAGCTGAACATGTGCAAGTCCCTGGGGGGCTTTGTTCCCAGGTGGGGCATGGGAGCTCTCCATGGCTTGCCCAAGGTACCTTTTCCATCTGGCTGTCCATCCGTATTTTCTGGTAACACCATTTCTCGTAGACCAGTGCAACAGCAACAGTGAGTGTTGCTCTGTATTCTGTGAACTCGAAGGTGAGGATCTTGAGAACCATGGTTCACAGCCAGTCGGTCAGAACACAGACCACAGCTTTGCAATTGACAGCTGAAGACTAGGGTATTGCTGTGGGACTGAGTCTTCAATCTGTGGGCTTTGACACTGTCTCCAAGGCAGAACTGGGTTAAATTAGCTATTGTCTAACTGGAGAATCCATTACAGAATTGCTTGCTGCATATGTGTGTGTGTGAGGGAGGAGGAAGCAGAAATTTTATGTTGAAAAAAGAAGGAAAAAATGAAGAAAAAAATCATTCCATTAAGTGTATGAGTAGTGAGCAGAGGGTAGAAAAAAGCATCTCTGGTTTTTCTTCTATTTCTGTAATATCTAAAAATTACAGCAACTGAATGGTAGCATGTGTGGCTACTCCAAAATCTGCATAGGAAATGTATATTATGAAAAAAGCTATGAATGGATTTCAAAAAATTTTTTACAACAAAATGAACTTATATTTTAAAATATTATTTTTATTAACATGTAATATTTATGCAGTTTCTGGTACACAGGCAATATTTCCACACATGCATATGGTATAAGCTGATATCTTTTTTGAATTTTGAGTATTTATTACCTCTTATAAAATTGTTGATTAGCAACAAGTAATACTTGTAAATTTAATCTGGTATAGTGTGATATTTCAACATATATATTCCACACAAACCAATTAAACCAGGCAACTAGCCTCTCCATTTCCTTATTTTTGTGACTGGAGCCCATGAGTTCTCCTCTTCAGTTCTTTCTACAATATATAATACACTGCTGTGAGCTATTGTCTCTCCACTCTGCTATGAAACTGGAACTTGTTACTTCCATCTGATCTTTTTTTGGTACCCATTATTCAATCTTCCTATATACCTTCCCAGTTATTTCCAAACTGTAGCAGTCACTATTCTCTCCTTTTTTATTTACTTCTTTTTTTATTTAATAAATGTAAATTTACAAAGTGCAACTTTTGCATTGTTGTGGCTTTTTCCCCCATAACCTCCCTCCCACCCGCAGCCCTCCCATCTCCCACTCCCTCTCCCATCCCACTCTTCATCAAGATTCATTTTCAATTATCTTTATATACAAAAGATCAACCTGGTATATACTAAACAAAGATTTCAACAGACTGCACCCACACAACCGCACAAGATACAGAGTACTGTTCGACTAGTAGTTTTACCGTTAATTCTCATAGTAAAACACATTAAGGACAGAGAGCCTACGTGGGGAACAGGTGCACAGTGACTCCCATTGTTGATTTAACAATTGACACTTTTATTTATGACATCAGTAATCACCTGAGGCTCTTGCCATGAGCTGTCAAGGCTATGGAAGCCTCTTGAGTTCACCATGGAGCAGTGTGTTGAGCCACTGCCTGCAATACCAGCATCCCTTTTGGGTGCCAGTTTCGGACCGACAGCTCCACTTCTGATCCAGTTCCCTGCTGATGTGCCTGGGAAGGTAGCAGAGGATGTCACATGTCCTTGGGCTCCTGCCATTCATGTGGGAGATTTTAATGGAGTTCCAGTCTCCTGGTTTCAATATGGCCCAGTCCTGGGGGAATGAACCAGTACATGGAGGATCTCATATTCTCTCTCTCTCTCTCTCTCTAACTCTGCCATTCAAGTAAATAAATCTTCAAAAAAATTTTTATAAGCTTAGGTTTTAGCTTTAAACTGAAAAATGTTTAATGCTTTTCCACATTCACTTCATATGTAGACATTCTATGCATTCACACACATATGTACTATTTTTCCTTGGAAACAGAACCACAAAGTGAGGAATTCATGATGATAATCTTATACTAATTCTATGAGAACCCAGAATTGACTCATTACAATTGGCTGATGGTTGGGGTTGGCATTGTGGCATAGTGGGAAAAGCCGCCCTCTGCAATTCTGGCATTCCGTAAGGGCACCAGTTTGTGTACCAGCTGCTCCACTTTTGATCCAGCTCCCTACTAGTGGCCTGGGAAAAGCAGCAGAAGATGGCTTAATTGCTTGAGCCCCTGCCACCCACGTGGGAGACCCTGATGAAGCTTCTGGCTCCTGGCCTAGCCTGGCCTGTTGGTGCCATCTGAGGAGTGAACCAGTGGATGGAAGATCTCTCTCTGTGTCCCTCCCTCTATCTCTGTAACTATAACTTTCAGATAAATAGACTTAAAAAAGAATTGGTTGATGGTCAAGTATACAGTGGTCAAGGTGGTCTTTCCAAAAGCCAGCAGTCAAGATCCTATTTTTATTTTATTGCCTGGATACATGGAAGAATGAAATAGTGGGAAATGGGAACATTTCTTTTAAATTCTAACCCAAAGAAGAGGGGATTCAAGCAAATCAGATTTTCAGAATGTAGTGAGTATCCACTTTCAGGAGCAGTTTTTCCCATTTCCCATTTAAATCCCAAGAATGGACCTGTATATTTGGAGGATGAAAATGTGGAATATTAGGAAAATAATTAAAGTAAATGGCCTGGCCGGCACTGTGGCATAGCAGGTAAAGCCGCTGCCTGTATTGCCGGCATCCCATATGGGCACTGGTTCTAGTCTCAGCTACTCCACTTCCAATCCAGCTCTTTGCCATAGCCTGTGAAAGCAGTAGAAGATGGCCCAGGTCCTTGGGCCCCGGCACCCATGTGGGAGACTTGGAGGAAGCTCCTGGCTCCTGGCTTTGGATTGTCTCAGCTCTGGCCATTACAGCCATCTGGGGAGTGAACCAGCAGATGGAAGACCTCTCTCTCTCTGCCTCTCCTCTTTCTGTGTAACTCTGACTTTCAAATAAATAAATAAATCTTTTAATAAATAAATAAATAAATAAATAAGTAGCCTTAGTAATTTTTGAACTCTAAGCTAAGCCACAAGGCAGGTCTTCAGAAACCTTTTCAGAATTTAGTTTTACAAAGGGTGTCCTTTTACAACACTGAAGCATCTATAGCATCCAATTGCAGCTAATACAAGTGGTCTTCAAAAAGTTCATGACAAATATGTAATATGAAAAACCATCCATAGATTTCATTTTTTGGACCAAAGTACTTATTTTTAAATTCCATTTTCCATGAACTTTTTGATGTTTTCTTGTAAAAAGTCTACTGAGATACATACTTCAGTCTGATAAGCCCCTCCTCACTCACTTTCTTACTTACTTTTTTCTCCCATTTTTCTTCCCCAGTTAGTCTGTCTTTTTCTGAATCTTGCTGGTGTTGTACCACAGGAATTCTTCTCAGTATTTAGAATGTACTGTGAGATATGAGATTATACAGGGAATAGCTGTGATGGCTGATTTTATGTGTCAAGCTTACTGGGCCACAGGGTGTCCAAACAACTGTCTGAACCTTTCTCTTGGTATGTCTTTGAAGGTATTTTTGGATGACTAAGTAAAGTAGATTACTCTCCCCATTATGGGTGGGCCTCTCTTAATCAGCTGAAGTACTGCATAGATGGAAAGGGTTAAGTGAGTGAGAACTACTGCTGACCACCTGCTTGAGTTTGTGGTATTGGTCTTTTTTAGCTTTTGGACTTGGACAGAAACATTGGTCAAGTCTGTTGACATCTTCTTTTTAAATATATTTATTTATTTGAAAGACAGAGTCACAGAGAGATTGAGAGATATATAGAGAGAGAGAGAGGTCTTCAATCCACTGGTTCACTACGCAGATGGCTGCAACGTCCAGGCTTAGGCCAGTCCAAAGCCAGGAGCTTGGAACTACGCCTGGGTCTCCCACATGTGTTCAGGGACTCAAGCACTTGGGTCATCTTCTGCTACTTTCTCAGCTGCATTAACAGGGAGCTAGATTGGAAGTGGAGCATCTTGGATTTATGGGATGATAGCATCATAGGTGGTGGCTTACAATGCTGGCCCCTCCTGGTTTCTTGATTGGAGCTACACATCAAGTGTTTGGGTCTTTAGTGTGCCAACTGCAGATCTTGGGACTTCTCAGCAACTATATCGTGTGAGCCAATCCCTTATAAGTCTGTTTCTCTCTCCTTCTCTCTCTGCTACACTATATAAAGGTATATCTATTGATATCGATATCGATATCGATATATACACAGATAAGGTATCTTCAAAAATTTCATGGAAAATATGAGTCATGAAAAACTATGAATGAATTTCAAAAACTTTTTACAACAAAATAAACATCTTTTAATTTCATTTTCACGAACTTTTCAAAGTATCCTCATATCTCTGTAATACCCTATCATATGTATACTCTATGTATACATTTATATACTGTTAACACATACAATAAACATGTACAATATTTGTAAGTGTATATATATTTTTCCTATTATTTCTGTTTCTTTGGATAACTGTGACTAATACAAAACCCAAAACTAAAAAGACAAAATATTAAGTAATGGTAAGGATGTATAGCCAAGAATGTTAAACAATTTACACATGATTCAGCAACATGAATCTTTGGTATTTTACTCAAGTTAAATGAATATACATATCTATAAATATGTATAGACAAATATTTAAAGCAGATTTATTCATAAGAGCTGAAAATTAGAAACAACTCAAATATTTATCAACACATGGGTAAATGAACAAATTGTGATATATTTCTGTAAAGTAATACTACTTAGCAATAAAAAGAAGCAAATTACACAGAAAAAAACCCAAATTTCCATCATATTGACCAGGCACAGAGTACATAAATGTGGGTTAAGAAGGATTGACTGAAAAGGGTGGTAGTTAAAAGGATGCATATATAGACAGCAGACTTTATGCTTAAAGATGTGTGGCATTTTCTTTTATGTATATTATATCTGAACACAGCTGTGTGAAGAAGAAAAATTCTCTAAAGGAAAAGTTGGATTTTGTAATATTATATCCATTTTCATCTTTGGTTTTTATTTTAGGAAAGGTTCATATTATCAATGCTGGAAATTAAATCCGAATTGTTACTTCTGCCTTTAGTAATGAGAAATTGTGCAGACTTGGTGTGTGGAAAAAGTCTTTTTTTTTTTTTTTTGACAGGCAGAGTGGACAGTGAGAGAGAGAGAAAGAGACAGAGAGAAAGGTCTTCCTTTACTGTTGGTTCACCCTCCAATGGCTGCTGCGGCCAGTGCACCACGCTGATCCGAAGCCAGGAGCCAGGTGCTTCTCCTGGTCTCCCATGTGGGTGCAGGGCCCAAGGACTTGGGCCATCCTCCACTGCACTCCCGGGCCACAGCAGAGAGCTGGACTGGAAGACGGGCAGCCAGGACAGAATCTGGTGCCCTGACCGGGACTAGAACCTGGTGTGCCGGCGCTGCAGGCAGAGGATTAGCCTATTGAGCCATGGCGCTGGCCTGGAAAAAATCTTAAATGCCTTTTTGTTTTACATGTCAAAGCAATGATATTTATTGTACCATAATTGAGGCTTTGATTATACCATATACGGAAATTCTTAGCTATATCAGCAATTCTGATAACAATTTAAATGTTTGTTGATACATAAAGACATTGTGAGCTATTCTCGTTGATGTAAATGCTAAACAGCAGTCAGGCCATGAATCATATATCAAATGTTTTAAATTAGTCTCATTTTCAAAGAATCACAATTTTAGGTTTATATAATTTAGTAAAAAAAGTCTCTAAGAAAATGTTTTGAGTTTTTCCAGAGCAAGACTGGACAATCAAAAGGAGTATAATTGTGTGAATAACAGCAATACTAAATTTTTAATTCTTGAAGAGGAGAAATGTGATAAAAATATTCAATTATAGAAGGAATAAAATTCTTGATATCATAATGGACACATACTTTTCAGTCATTATTTTTTTGAAAGGCAGAGTTACACACACACACACACACACACACACACGGAGAAAGAGAGAGAGAGGGAGAGAGAGAGATCTTCCAGCTGCTGGTTCCCTCCCCAAACGGCCGCAGTGGCCAGAACTGGGCTGATCTGAAGCCAAGAGCCAGAAGCTTCCTCAGGGTCCCCCACATGGGTGCAGAAGCCCAAGCACTTGGGCCATCCTCTGCTGCTTTCCCAGGTGTATTAGCAGGGAGCTGGATCAAAATGGAGAAGCCAAGACTTGAACTGGTGCCCATATGGGGTGCTGGCGCTGCAAATGGTAGCTTAACCTGCTACACCAGAATGATTTTCCAAACCATATACTTAGCAAAAAATAGATCAATCTTGACACACTTGTAGTTGTTTGTGTAAATAAATATCCAGTTCATATATATGAACATATGTATAACTGAAACAAGCACCATGAATCAACATTTCTCTTTATTTAACACATTCTAACATTTCCAGTTTCCCTACAGTGAAAATATTGGTTGGACTGAAGCTTGATAAACACTGCTCTAGTTTGTGAAAGATCATTTGAAATTTTTTCAGGAGGTGAATCAGATGAAATAGCAAAGAACTCAGGGAAAGAGGTGAGGATATTCTAGAACATAATAATAAATGGTGGACCCTGGAACTGATGGTCGTGGAGTGCTCCAAGCATGTTTAGAAGAATTATTGACAACTGTTTGCTGAAGATAGCTTTTGATTGTAGACTTATGAACAAACAGTAAATGGACCAGATAATCTGAGTTGCTTGAAGTTTCATAAATATTCTAGAACTTCTATTTACTTAGTGATTCATGATAGCTCTGCTTTTAAACTATTTCCTAATGATTGTATTGAAGTTGGTTTTGCTGTTGTTCCAGAATCTTATCTGCCTTTGAATTAGTTTTATCTTTGATGATATACTTAAAAGAAATTATCATTGTATAAATAGTCATGTTTAAAATAAAAGTTTTAAAACATACTCAGAGATTCCATTAAAGCATAAGGTCATTAATGTTAAAATTGAAAGGTTAAAAGAACATGGGATTCTTATTTGTATTATTAAATAGAATATTTTGTCCAATAAATGAAAATGTATTAAAAGATAGAATCTTTTAGATAAATTATTGACATTTAAGGATATTTTGACTGTATCTGACATTTGAGTCTCTTTACTTTCTTTTCTTTTTTTATGTTACAACAGTTAGTGTCCTTATTACCTTTGCCTATAAATCTATTAAAACTGTTTTAGAACATTGACAACCAATTTCATATTCTAAACCATACTTATGCCAAAACATTGTTTAATGAACGATTTATGACTTTTCCCAATAGTACATATTGTCCTTTGATATACAAAGTTTCAGAAGATAAATGTCCCTGACTTGCTACCTGTTTGGACATGAATTAGATATTAAAAAGTAATAGTCTTCTCGGTCCAATGCTAATAGTTGTTCAAATAATTTCATGAACCAGAGTGTGTGTAGTAAATTTGGCCTCTGTTTCACTTGGCCATAACATTGATCAAGATTAAATACAAGGACATTCAAAACAAGTGAGGATTCCTTTCATAAAACTAAAGTGACAAGCCAAAGAATAGCCTAGACCTTCAAATTAATCATGCAGAGTGAGATGGTGCTAATCATTGTGCCCTGTGAATGTTTCAGAGATGAAATTGGGACAATGGAAGGCACGTGGCAAATGTTCTAGGGCAGCCTGACAATGTGCACCATTGTTGCCCGGGCTCCTCTGCGAAAAATGTCAGTTCTATTTTCTCCTGCATGTTTAAAGGAAAGATTCATGTTCTAGTACATAGTCACTGACAGCTAACTTTATTTTCTAGAATAACCAAACTTTCACAATGAGAGAGAGGAAAGAATCTTTTCAAATAAAGGTAGGTTTGAGTTTATTGTGGTCTATTTAGAAATAACCCAGTGTATTTTATTTAACAGTCCATTAAAAGAGCAAATTTTGTTTCAGGGCTATTATTCTGCTCTTTGCAGGCATCTCTTCCATGAAGGATGCTCAGCAAGACCCCACTGTGGAGGGCCAGGAATGAGGACTGGCTCGTGTGCTGTTCTTAGTGCCCTCCCTCTTGATTTCTCTGTGGAGACACTTGGGTGCTGTGAGTTCGTGTCTTCTTAGGTGTTACTTGGCATTTTTTAAAATCCTATGGTAAGCTGCTGCTGACAGCCCTGACTGCTGCTACTAAGAGGACTCTGGTCTTGGAATTTCTGTTGCTGAAGTCCCCTTCTTCTGATCCCTAGTCTCAGACGGTCTGCTGTTCTCTCTGTGCCTCCTAGTCCTCATGGGCCTCCTCCATGGTATTTTCATGCAATGTGAACTCAAGGAAACAATTTTTTGCATGTTGACTGCATTCCTCTGAGTTTCTCCAGGAAGAATCAAGGGAAAAAGTGCATATTTAAAGAAAGAAAAAGAAAGAAAGGAAGAACAAAAGAAAGAGAAAGAAAGAAAGAGAGATAAAGAAAGATTCATTTTTAAGGAATTGTCTCAAGTGATGTGGGGGCTGGCAAGTCGGAAATCTTCAAGGCATGTTGGGAGGATAGACATTCAGGGAAAAGTTGATGAGGCTATTGCATGTCTAAGGGCTGTCTGAAGGCAGAATTCCTTCTCCGTGGCAAGAGATCCCATTCTTTCTTCCTAAGGCCTTCAACTGCTTGGATGATGCCCACCCATATTATTATGGAAGGCAAGTTGCTCTCCTCAGTCTAGTGGTTCAGAGGTTAATCACATCTGAAAAATACTTCCACAGAAATTTCTATACTGATATTTAACCAGACAACTGGGCACCATAGGTTGGCCAACTTGTCACATAATATTAGCCATTCTATCTAGAATAGATATTTCCAACAGACCTTGTGGCCCTACCTCTGCCTTGCTGGGCTCTACAAGGTGAGTGAATACAGTTTAAATAGGAGGCTGTATATACTGAAATATTTATACTCTTCTATACTTTAGTTGTGGTCTTGGAGTGGATAGATTCCTCCAAGAATAGGATGAGGATATCCTTGACACTATTGCATCATCTCCAAGTCCCTTTCACTCCTACCACTTCAGAATGTTTCCTGTTTTCTCTTCATGGTGTAAATTTCCTTTAACCATATTTTTCATTAGTTCTACACCTTAACTTTTTGATCTGAGTCAGCCATGCTTGGCTCTTTTGAAATGTAGAAACTCTGTTTCTTTCTTAAAAAAAGTAATGGGAAGAGAATATTGGGCTTCACTTTTTTTTTTTTAAATATTAATATAAAGAGAACAGAGTTCATGTCTTTCATAGATACAGACCTACATAATAACCAATCTTCCCTCCCTCCTCCTCAATTCCCCTCCTTCTTTTTGTTCTTTTTATCTTTAATTTGTGAAAAGACATAATTTCAATCCCTTCTATAATCACAGGCTTAATTCACCACTAATCATAATATTCAACAAGTAAAAAGTAAGAAGACCACAGTTCCACAGGAATATAAACAGGGGCTAAAAACAACAATCATATCACAAGATATCCTTTTTTGTATTCCATATTTATTACCACATACCAGAGAAAACATATTATATTTGTCTTTTATGGATTGGCTTATTTCACTAAGAATAATGGCTTCATTTTTTTACTTTGAGAGTCAAAAGCAGAGTTTTATTTATGTTATAAATGTTATGTTATAAAAATCTCAATTCTTCTTTGGACATGGATTGAAAAAGAGAAGGATCATGTACAATGAAGTGAGAAAACATCCACATTCTGATCATTTTCCCTGCTATACACAATCATTTTCCCTGCTATACAAGAATTAGCACACTAGGTTCTAGAAGATTCCAAGAGACTTTTAGAATAGAAGAGTTGGTGAAATATTGTAAAAGGATATTCTCAGCAAAAAGAAGTATAAACGGTAGTTCACAGGAGGAAGCAATTAAAAACCCATGCTATGTCCTGTCCTGTTAAAATGTGATATGAAACCGTGAGTGCTTTTTACTTCAGCTCTTTTCAATGAAGGAGGTTCAAGTGCATCTCCAAGATCTTCAGCTTTATTCAACTCCCCCATGACTTCCCTTTCACTATGTATGGGCTTACCTTGACCTGAAGGCTCATTTTTCCCACACAGTTTCCAGTTAATTTGCAGTTTGTCAGCACTGTTTTGTCTTGAGGTTCATCTTGCTTAGTTAGTCAATAGGAAAAAACTTCTTCCCTAGACTTACCAAAATGACCCTTTCACTTTGCCGTTAGGCTTCTGCATGCTGATCTTCTATGGACTGAGCCCTAAATACACAGCCTTTGGAAATTGACAGCCTTTGGAAGTCCAACAATGTGACATTGTACATCCATTTTAAACTAGAATAGTGGCGCCGCGGCTCACTAGGCTAATCCTCTGCCTTGTGGCGCCAGCACACCGGGTTCTAGTCCTGCTCGGGGTGCCGGATTCTGTCCCGGTTGCCCCTCTTCCAGGCCAGCTCTCTGCTGTGGCCAGGGAGTGCAGTGGAGGATGGCCCAAGTCCTTGGGCCCTGCACCCCATGGGAGACCAGGAGAAGTACCTGGCTCCTGCTATTGGATCAGTGCGGTGCGCCGGCTGCGGCAGCCATTGGAGGGTGAACCAACGGCAAAAGGAAGACCTTTCTCTCTGTCTCTCTCTCTCTCACTGTCCACTCTTCCTGTCAAAAACAAACGAACAAAACAAAACAAAACTAGAATAGTAATTCTCTTAGGAGCCATTATTATTATTATTTTAAGATTTATTTATTTATTTGAGAAACAGAGTTACAGACAGAGAGAGGGAGAGACAGAGAGAAAGATCTTCCATCTGCTGGTTAATTTCCCACATGGCCACATTGGCCAGAGCTGGGCCTTTTTGAAGCCAGGAGCCAGGAGCTTCTCCTGGGTCTCCTATATGATTCAGGGGCCTAAGTACTTGAATTATCTTCCCTGCTTTCCAAGACCACCAGCAGGGAGCTGGATCAGAAGTGGAGCAGCCAGGATTTGAACTGGCACACATATGCGATGCCAGTGTCACAGACGGCTGCTGGTATGCCACAATGCTAGCCTCTCAAGACAACGCTCTGACATGAGCTGCTGGTGTTGCAGCTGGCAGCTTAGCTCACTGCACCACAAAACCAGTCTCAGTTTCACATTCATTTTCCTACTTTAATAATGTAAAAAAGGAAAGCAACCCAAATAATAAAATAATTAAATAATTTTATATTGTTTCTCATTCTAATTCACGGTGTATAGCATGATATACATGTTATGTTGACCTAAGCATTATTTTTTTAAACTTAATTTTTAAAAAAAGATTTAATTGTTTACTTGAAAGAGCAAAAGAAAGAGAGGGAGAGAGAGAGGATGGAGAAGGAGATCTTCCATCTGGTTCACTCTGCAAGTGGTCACAACAGCCAGCACTGGGCCAGGCCAACACCAGGTGTTAGGTACACCATCCTGGTCTCCCACACAGGGGTAGGAGACCAAGTACTAAATCTGTCACTTGTTGCCTTCCCAGGTGTATTAGCTGGAATGCTGGATTGAAATGGAGCAACTGGTACTTGGAACTTGCATTCTGCTATGAGATGTTGGCATTGCAAGTTTGGTTAACCCATTGTGCTACAATACTGGTCCCTGATTTCATGAATTATTAACTTGTAATCATGATTATGACATAATTTATTTACTTATAATTTATTAACTTATTGTTTATTAACAGAATCATGAATGCACTTTTTATAATGTAGGTATTATTATTCCTTCCTGTGAATATATATACATACATATATATATATATTCAGTTAAATAAGCCTGATGATTCTATTGCTATTTTTCTTTGTCTTTCCCATAGTTTTGAGAACAGGTAGTCATGCAGTAGGTGTTCAATGAATCCTTTTTGGAAAGTATTGTCTAGGAAAAATATGTTACTTGGTATTGTGAGAAGGCTACATCTTCCTTTTTTGCCAGTGTTAAATCCTCTCAACATTGTTTATCCAGATGGACTAGTTTGTCAGGAATATGGATCAGGGGAGGGAGACTGTGAAAGCTGGAGTTTATAACAATTTCTGTGAAATAGGTGACAAAGTCTTTTTTTTATGTTTAAAAGTTGTGGATTAGGAATGGGTCATATGACCAGCAAATTGGGAGGACAATAAAATAAAATAATAGAAATAAAATTTAGTGTTGAAAAAAATAAATATATGAAACTTATCTAACATTTGTCTAATTTAAAGTAGCACTGAACTACTGAGATACACATTAACCAACTGTAAATAGTTAAAACTACTGCAGTGATATTTAAATAGCCAAGTTAAGCTTTTCTGGGGCAAAGGGTAGAAAAAAGACCTGGAGGGAGGTGAGAGTGCCCTTTTGTCTTCTGTCTTGTACATTAAAAAAATTATTAATTTGAAAGAATGAGAAAAGAGAGAGAGAGATGGAGAGAGGCAGAGTTATCTTCTATCTGCTGGTTCACTACCCAAGTGGTGACAGCAGTAAGGGCTGGGCCAGGCTGAAGCCAGGGAGCAGGAACTCCGTCCTGGTGGTCCTCCATGTGGATGGCAAGAACTCAAGTACTTGAGCCATCATTCACTGAATTCCAGGCACATCTGGAGGAAGCCAGGATTTGAAGCAACACTCCAACTTGGGATACTGGTCTACTGCACCACAATGCTGGTCCCTGTCTTCTCCCCTGCTCTATCCAGGGACTTGATTATCTGTTAGCTCACTAGGTACTCAGGTGAGTTCATGGCTTTCAGGATGTGAAGAGTAGCTCTCTTTCCATAAGGCCAGTGGCTTCCCTTCAATGAGTCTGTTAAAGTGTGGCCATTTCACGCATTCAGGAGGACTATAACCTTAGTCTGACTATTTAGATTCTTTCTTGCTGTAGGAAATAGCATTTACCACCACATGAGTGATAAAGCTATAATAGTTGCACAACAAACTACTTATTAGTGGAGATTACTCTGTTGGTTTCCTAATAATCTTTCAGTATGAATACTGCTGGGCTCCTCTCTGTGTCATGTTGATGTTGTGCTTGACCCGAAGCCTATCAATCATTCCATTGCTTGCTTTCTTTACTGAGGAATCCCATCGCTTGTTCTTATCACTGCATTTATATAAGACTTTTCTGAGAAATTATAAGGAAAGGGAGCTGCTGAAATTTATATCTTGATAGTATGAATTTCTTCCCCCTTCCGTGGTCATGTCAGGAAATATTGTGCATGTGGCCCATCCTAAGCAACTGCTCAGACACGGTGTGATTTCCGGGGAAATCATCCTCATCATCAACACCACCACCTGCCTTGTTGCTAAGCCCACAAAAGCAGAAAATGATGTTCTGGGGAAGCACGCCTCCACTCGGCTGATTTCTTGACGTCTGAACACTCTTTCAATTTCCAGAAGATCCTCTTTCATTAGAAGGGAGGATGATCAAAGATGCCACTCAGAAAATACAATTAATAATTTTCCTGCCTCAGCAGCTTTAAGGTAACACATTAGCCTGAACCTGTTTCCTCAGCATATCTTACATGCTTGCTGGCTATTCTTAACCAATCCATAATTTTACAGTGTTGGAATCTATACAATAGGCTAATCTTAAGTGGGTTTACTTAAGACAATCAGATTTTGTTTCTGATGCCTTCCTGGGGTGATCTCCTTATGGATACACATCTATCTTTTTTTTTTTTTTTATACTGTTAAACTTTCGTTGAAATTACAGCTTTCAGCTCAGAGCTTGAGGTTGGTTCTTATCAGAGCATTAAACTCCAAGAAAGAAAAGTGGAAAAAAAAAAAAAAAGCCTAGAGCTCACAGATTTCCTTTCATATAAACATAATAGGACAAAATTACCTGCAGGGCCATTTTTATTCTGTGTTCTCCTACTGTGTCAAATGCACCTGTATTGGATATGGAAGGCTAAAGGTATGAAATGGTGACTATTTTTCTAAAAGCCATTTCTCTGGGCATCTCAGTGGTAGTCTCCAAGGCATACAGTAATCCTTTTCTGTTGAAAGGTCATTTCTCTTCCTTTTTTCATCTATTATTCTAACTGGCCGTTCATTTGACAATTGTAGAAGGCAGGGCTGCTAGTTCCATGTGCTCAGTTATATTAAGTGAAGAATACAGTCTTATTCTATATTTTATGTATATGTGCATATGCAAATACACAGATACACTTAAAATACCTGCATATATTAAAAACTTCAAAAATTCCTTTGCTTATATAATAATTTTTATATAATACACCAAAAAGGGGTAGGTATTGCAGACATTTTACACTTGCTTAAATTGAGGATCAATTTACTCAGAGTTGCAAAACTAGATTTTTTGGTATCTTGTTTAGTATATTTTTTCTTCAAAGAATTACTCCAATTTTCAGCATTAAGATAAATTTACTATTTTAAAAATAGAAGCTCTAAATGATAATTATGAATATTTATAATTGTACTTGGCATTGAGCTTACTACTAAAAATGAATATATTTTGAATATATTTGTCAATTATTCATGATCAGAGGAGAAAAGAATATGGAATACTTTTTTTTGGTAATGTCTAAAAAGATATTTATCTGAAAAGTGAGGGAGGAAGGCAGGCAGAGAGAGAGAGAGAGAGAGAGAGAGAGAGATCTTCTATTTGTTATTCACTCTGAAAATTTTCACAGTGGCTAGGGTGGTGCCAAGGCCAAAGTCAGGAGCTAGGAACTCAATCCACATTCCCTGTGTGGGTGGCAGAAGCCCAGTCACTTGTGTCATCACCACTGGCTCCTATAATCTGCATTAGCAGGAAGTTGGAATTAGAGCTGGACCCAGGAATTGAACCCAGGTACTCTGTAAGGGAAACACATGCCATGCCTTAGTTGGCATCTTATCTCCATTTTATTTTCATGATCACCTCCTTCAGTGAGAAGTAAGCCTTTAGAACAAGAAAATAGCAATGCTCATATTTACCTTTTACGAAATTGGAGGAGTACAAAAATCATTACATCAGATAAAACAAGAAACACATTTGGAATAAAAGTGGAGTATCTCTTAAAAAGGAAGACAAATATCCTTGGGTAGGCAAAAATATCCAAGTTAATTTAAAGAGTTTAAAATACATTTTCTAAGGCTGACATAGTGCTGCTGTAATTAGAAACAGGTGCATATAAATTGCAGGAGAGAGAAAACTAATTGTTACTAATGAACCTTTTAAAATAAAAAACGTACTTAATGAAATGCATAATTAAGCATTAATGACCAAAAGATGGGCAATCTTCTTTCATTTCACTTGAGGTAGATTTTGGCTTAAAGTAAGGCCTAATTTGTTACTAGTGCTAAAACTGTCACCACTTCTGTTTATAAAAGCAAGCAAAGCAACTGGCATGGTTTTAAAATGCTGATTTTAATATACATCCAGAAAAGTGGCAATTTTCTGATTTGACAGTTGTAAAGGAAAACATTGCAAGCACTACACTCAAGACACATGTTGGACAGGAATTGTGGGGATCCTATGAGCAAAGAAGACACCGCTATGTCCTACAGTGAAACAGATCTATTATTGCAAGACTCAAATCTTTTTGGGCAGGTCAAACATCAGCCATTGCAGGGATTTTTAACCTTGATTTCACATTAAATTACTTGGGAGATTTAAAAATTCTCATCTCAGGTTTTACCCCAGATTAATTACTCCAAGTGTGCATTGGTGGGAGTGAGGTAGTGCCCAGATTTGGGTAATTTTTAAGCCCCTTGGGGGAACTGAGTCCTAGGACAGGCCATATATAGTTTTCTAATGGTAATAGAGTATTCTTTTGCCCATCCTCCCCTTCAAAATATTTATCCTTCACAGCCCAACCAGCTGCCATTTAGTTAGGGAGCTTTCCCAAATATTAATCACTTGAACTCCTCCCCTGGACTGCCTCAACTTAGTTTATAAATATTTATTGTTGCCCCTAGCATGTTCTTTCAGAATTTGTAAATTATATATGCATTTTGTAAAGTCTTTAAAGATTTGTACATAAGTGGAAAAGTTAAATTCAGTGTTGTGTTCCTGTGGTCTGATATTCCCTAAGGGTGGCCCACAATAGATGCCCAATATATTTTGCTTAGTTGTTTGATGGGGCATCTTTGATGAATCACTTCTCAGTGGTAAGCTCATTTGCTATGTTCTTTTTTTTTTTTTTTTTTTTTGACAGGCAGAGTTAGACAGTGAGAGAGAGAGAGACAGAGAGAAAAGTCTTCCTTCCGTTGGTTCACCCCCCAAATGGCTGCTACAGCCAGCGCTGCGCCAATCCGAAGCCAGGAGCCAGGTGCTTCCTCCTGGTCTCCCATGTGGGTGCAGGGCCCGAGCACCTGGACCATCTTCCACTGCACTCCCGGGCCACAGCAGAGAGATGGACTGGAAGAAGAGTAACTGGGACAGAATCCGGCACCCCAACCAGGACTAGAACCCGGGGTGCCAGCACCACAGACAGAGGATTAGCCTAGTGAGCCACAGTGCTGGCCCCTCATTTGCTATGTTCTTGTGATACGCACACACATACACTTATACATAAAGTAAAATGAGAAAACTTAAGTTTTTCAAATCTGCAAAATGAAAAAAAAAAAACAAAAAACAAAACTCTTCTATACACAGGAAAAAATTCCCTCCCGCAGTGCAGCTTCTTCCAAACTCCCCCTTTCCAAAAAAAAAAAAAAAAAAAAAAAAAAAAAGTAAGTCAGATAGCAGCCCCCAAGATTTGGAAATTTTGTAGTATAAATTTTTTTTTTTCCGTGTAGTAGGCTGAATAGTGCATATGGCTTCATTCTGTTGATGACTCCTTATGTAAATGGCAGAAATGTTTTAAGAGGCAGTTATTGATGATCCAAGGAACTGTTGAATCAGTATGTGTTGCTAATCAATGGGTTTAGCACACCCTGATGACCCAGAAAGAGATAATATTACCTAAAAGGTTTTTGTGGCAGTGCAAGCATAGTAGTCCCCCTGCAGTTGGCTCCTTAGCTCCAGTGCTCCACTTCACCATGTCTAATTTATTTTGGAGGAGCATGGCTGAAATCAGCAGAAGGCCACAACTGTCTCGTATTTGTAGGAATGCCCACGCTATGGACATGCTGGTCTATTACCTTATTAGTAGTGGCTGCCTAGAGTTCATTTTTGAGAATTCATATTTATATTCAGTAAACATGATTTTTACTCTGAGTATAAAATGGTGTCAGTACATGTGATGTATTTTGCCTTCCATGGTTTATAGCTCTTTCTCTGCTTCCAGGTTCCTTCAGTAATTTCATGATCTCAGGAAAGCACATGAGATGTGTGACCGTGGATCTGTAGGCTGGATTTGCAAAGAGAAATGAAGACATAAATATAAAGAATTTAAAATGCCAATTCCAACATTGCCTTATTTACACTTTTTGTCCTCATGCTCCGTTAACCACTACACTTTTCAGAAGTTGTTTTGGTAGTGACTTGAAATTCTCTTTCATCTTAATTCTGTTTTCTTTCCTATATGTAAAATACTGATGCTGTTCATGCATACAACTTGTCATGGGAGAAGGAGGTGGGGGAGAATAAAACCAAATGGAAATCATAGGAATCAAAGAGGTCATTTTGGACTCACTGCAGTTGAGGCTTAATCTGATCTAAACCAAATAATGTTTATATGCACTCCTGAATGTGTGTAACGATTCTGTTATACAATTACCAAAGCTTGAAGGATGGATAACTCACACATAATCTTTAAAACAATCTGGTAAGAAGGATATCAGTACTCCTGCTTTCTACTTTACATGAGCAGAAATGGGGATTTGAGAGATTAAATGATTTTCTGAAGATTATACAGTTAACAAGGAGAGTTCCACTTTATCCCTGATTCCATGATTCTTCAACTATATCAACCTACTTGCATGACCACAGACACTGTGGGTTCTACTTTTTCCCTGGCAAATACTTACTATCTCTCTCCCTCATTTCAGTTTTCTAAGTAAATTAGTTTTTTAGATCCTTCAAAGATCTCTTATATAAGGTACTTTGTGAAATCTGTACTCAGCTAAAGATATTTTTTTTGATTGGCAGGTATTTTTCATGGACTATGAGTTTTCAGTAGCCCCAGCTTAAAAATTTGAGAGAGAGAAAGAGAGAGAGAGAGGGAGAAAGAGAGAGAAACACGAGTGTACTCCTATCCACTGATTCACCTCCCCAATGCCCACAATTACAGGGCTGGGCCAGGATGAAACTGGGAGCTGAGAGTATAATTCAGGTCTCTCACATGGGTGGTAGGGAGCCAGTTACCTGAAACATCATCATTGTCTCCCAGAGTCTGCATTAGCTGGAAACTATAGTAAGGAATTGGAGGTGGGTATTGAACCTGAACATTCACACGTGGGACCTGGGCACCCTAACCACTAGGTCAAATGTCCACCCCTCTCAATTTTAATTATGGGCGGGGTTTCTTTCTCAATTTAGATTCATTAATTTGATTTAAACTAAATCTTTTTTAAAAAACAAATAGGTTGGTACTTAAGTTTACACATTGTACCACGTAACTCAGAAATTCTATGTTTAAACACAGACTATTCAATATTTGTTCATCATTCTGCTGCTTCATAAAATTCATAATTTACATCATCTAGTATTTTAATTTTTTTAAGTATTAAAGGTGATTTTCCAAGTAACTTAAAATGTCAAGTGCAACACACTGGGGGAGGTGTTTGGTCTAATGGTTAAAACCCTGGCTAAGAAGCCCACAATTAAATTGCTGGCTCCTGGCTTTGCCCTTAACACAGGGCCATTGTGGGCATTTGTGGAGTGACCAGGGGATGGAGATTTCTACATGTATCTGTCTCTCTTTCCTCTCTCTGTTTTTGTGCTTCTCAAGTAAAAAGAAAAGTAATTTATTGACAGTTTTTCTTCCACCCTCCACTCTAGAAACAACACAGTTCTTTTCAGTTTATAGTTGAAATTATTTTGTAGGCGATAACTACTAGTTTACTTAATGAGAACAAAGTAATGAATTAGGAGGCAATAAAGAATGACTTTTTAAGTGATTGGCTCCCTTATAAACTTCCAACTCCCTTATAGCATAGGGCAGACAAATAAACTTCAATTTCTGAGTAAGCACTGCTTTGATCCAAGTGATTGTCCAAACCACTTGAAAAAGGCAGAAAGAAGTCAAGTGATTTCCTGGGGATACTTCATAAATAATGTAGTATCTAGATTGATATCTCAAAGTATAGACTACTAGGGCATTTGCAATTCATTTATAAAGTTAATCATAGTTGATTAAAGGGAAAAACAATAACATTAATGCCTTTTCAGAATTAGAAATGTCTGATATTTATTGTAGCTTGGTTTTAATATCCTTCTTAGGAGTGAGGTTATGAAGAAATTTGCCTAGGATTCAAGAAATCCAGCAAGGTGGGTTCTAAATATCCAATGATCTGCTTACTCACTAATTTGAATTTCCCTGATACCTAGATAATTTTTGTGGCTTCAAAAATTCTATTGCTTTATGACTAACTGTTTAGAAACCACAAGGCTCATTAATTTCATTTCTACTCTCAATTCTGTCACCTTATCTGCCATTTATTTTCTCCTGTGCTTGTAATTTTGCACTGCCCCGCCTTTCCTTTCCTGGTGAAGCCTCTTCCCACTGACTCCTTTTTAATCCTTTCCATGGCGACCTGCAGAACTCTATATCCTACTAAACAAATTTTTCTTGAATCTTGCTTATACATTTAAAAGGAATAAAATAATTTTTAAACCTTCTAAATCTTTTTAGGATCAGGCTTACAATAATAAGTTAGCCCAATAACTGTGATGATTCATTTCCTTTGCTTCTAGTAAATATTAAATATAAAATTTAACCTTTTAATGGCCTTTCATTAATAAAATAACTTCCTGTATTCAAAGTCTCAATGGGCTACATGGTAATTTCAACATTCCAAAATTCTCCCACTCTACAGGCACTGCACAGTAAAACCATTTCAGAGCAGTTGCTCTTCTGCAAAAAAGCCCTTTTCCAACATTGTGTTGGCTGCTTCTGTTCTCTTGCACTGGAGTGTCTACACCTTTTCTTACTTTTGAAATCCTAGCATTATTTAAGATACAGTGAACATTTCGCCTTCTACAAGAAGACTTTCCAGATGTGACCGATTTGAATCAGGCAGTCTTTCCATCGTTCTTTCATTGAACTTTGGGCTCTTGGGCACAGTCTCTCTTGTATTGTGTTTGAAATGTGCCTGTATTTATTTTCCACCTGGTTGAAAGGTTTTTGAGAGCAGGACTCTCCCTAAGTTGTCTTTGAACTCTGGGAATGATAGGTCACAGCTTGTATACCAGCAGGTGTCTTAGGCAAGGATATTTCCCTGGCAGGGAAGAGAGAAGCACTGAAAAGCACTCAACAAGAAGGTTATTGTAAGGACAGCCAGTGAAATGAACCAGAAATCTAAATACCGGCGCTGGAGTATGTATAAGACTCTTGGGAACTAGATCTGGGAAGACATTTGAAACAGAGAATGAGGTTTTTTATCTCTTTCTCTCCCTCAGGGGATACATGGCCTTTCTCATTTCTGTCTCATGTTTTCTCTGTCCAACGAATTTCCTCTAAATTTGATGGCACAATGCCCACACTGTTCTAGCACGGACTGTTCGTGACCTTTGGTTTTTCAGCTTTCATCACTTACCTATCAGCTTTCTCTGTAGTCACTTAGCTCAAAGTTTTCAAAAGGGAATCTTGTAGTGCTTATTTTTGAGCCAGGCCATAATTTAATGTAGGTGTTGGGAAAACTAAGAATCGGTTACCCTTGAACTGGGTGTATACCTGAGTCTAAACAATTATGCAAGGTCAGGAAAGGGGCCAGCACATGAGACAAAAACCACAACTATTAGTGTCGTAGGAACTGTTGAAGGGGCTAATTCTTCCAAAAACTCCAGAAAATGCTTATCATAGTAGGTCTTTTGTGAATATATTTCAAATTGCATTGATTTTAAACATAATGTGAGTAAAATTTGGCTCAACTCTCACCACAATAATTAGGATTCTTGTTTTCCTCAAAGAGTGTGCTTAGGATAAGATACTTGATTAAGTACTTATCCATCCAAAACTAATTGTACTATTTCATCATTTTCTATTTATAAAACCTGATTATTCACACACACTTTTGCAATCACATGTTAAATACATCCAGATTTGTGAAAAACAGTCCTTTAAAATGGGGCATAATTTGACATTTTATACTCCAAATTTTAAAAACATGTTAATTTTTATCTAGAATTTCTGGAAATCATTGTCAGGTTTTAAAAATCTGAACACAAAATGTCTTTCTAATGGTTCCTGTTATCTAAGTATTAAGGATTTCATTATTCTATGTGTAGATATAGAAAAATACCATGTAATTTCTACATCCAAGAAAGATTTGATGTCAAAACAATAGAATTAATAATCATGACAATAATAATAATAATAATAACTGTATTTCCAAAGCTGCTGGGAAATTTGAGACGTTTGCCTAGAACATAAGAAGCAGTCAACAAATGGAATTATTTCCAAACATATAACTATTAGATCATTTCCATGAACGATCACTGTCTTTGTTTCCCTCCTTTGAAGTCCTTTTCCTAATCTCATATTCTCTAATTGATCTCTAGCTAAATTCTCTGCTTAAGTTGCACCACCCTGTTTATTGGATCCTTCCAAGACATTTCAGTCTACTTGTGTGCCTTTTCTGATTGTTTCCTTCTCCTTTTTGGGATGCATTGTACTCTTCTCTTGATTTTGATAAATTCTATACTGATTTAAAATCCAGTTTAAATTCTATCATTTTCAGAAGAGATAGTCCAGCATAATGGAGTGAGTCTAGATTCTTACATCAGAGAACTTGGGTTTGAATCCTTACATATGGGTTATATGACAATCTCACTTTACTCATCTCTGAAGTGAGAATAAGAAACATGTTATTATAAAATATTTCACCTGTACTCTAGCTCACTGAGAACATTTTCCTGTCTTATTTTTTCCCCTTAGTACATATAATAGTATGTTACATTATATTTTTCTTTTTTAAATTAATGCTGGTCCTATCTCTTATGAAAGCTACAACTCTATATTTACATATACATATATATTTTTATTAACAATAATAATATTTTTGGGTCACAATGTGACATTTCAATATATATGTACAACTGTACCACATGTACTGGTCAAACCAGCATAATCGACATTTCCTCTTCCTTGTTACTGCTTTATGCTTTATGAATGGAACCCTGGAGCTTCTCTCTTCTACTTGCACATAAAATACATGAGAGATTATTGTGAACTATAGTCACCCACTATGTTGTGTAACACCAGGAACTTATTCTTTCAATCTAACTCTGATTTGCTGACTGTTGTACAAAGAAATAATTTTTAAAAGGAAAAAAGTCGCCTGTGTTCCATTAAGTCATAGTTTTGAGGGCTAACCATGTTCATAATGCATTAAGGAGGACAGAATTTTTAAAGAATCATTTATAGCTCTATATTTTTAAAGAACATTGGGATAAAGCTATTCTATTCTTTTAGGAGACTAGATTTTAAAAGTTGTAGTTATCCACAACTGGTGACTGTTGTTTAGCGGTTTGTGAGGCTTTATTATACTGCAGGACTTAAGAAATTGTTCCTACTCTGTGATCAAGTATCTTTAAGGTAGCCATGGTCTCCCCAGAGAGACATTATTCTGTTTCATGGTAGGTACACTTTGGATAACTGCCATGGTCTCTCTGAGTTCAGTTAGAAGAAAACACTGGGAGGAATGAGCAAAAGGACCTTTGCTCACACAGTTGTAGCATGAATTATTTGCCTGGATAATTAGGGACTAAGTGCTGTTATTATAAAGATTAAAGGCTGCTATAACTCTCCTAGTTTAGGCATCAGCTACCTCCAAGTGTTGTGAAGCAAGCTACTGAAGATAATGGTGTTGCAGGCTTCTAAGTGGTTTCCAAAAGAGGATAGGATAAGACTGATTTAAGTAACAGCAACTGAAATAAGAGACTATTTAGACTACAGGGAATGTCATAAAAGTGCATGTATTATTGTGGGTATAAAATCTTTATCGCAGTTGTGATTATTCTGTTACAGTTAATGGTTCTTTCATTGGGATAAACTTTTTTTTTTCTATTTCTTATAGTTGACTTTGAGTAGGCTATTGATTTGAGTAGGCTATTGACTGCTCTGTATCTCATTTCCTTAGGAGATTCTAGCTTTTGATATAAGTGTTCATAAAGAGTTTGCCATCTACTAGTGACTTACTTATATTATAACCAGTTGTCTGAAAGGTCTGACTAAGCATTTATTATGTCACTTGCCTCCGGCTATGGTTCTTCTTTTGTTAACATTTATGAATGACAGAAGAGCACCATGATTAAGGGTATGAGCTCTTAGGTTAGCTCTCAACTGCGCCATATAGTATGTGCCTTGAACCTAATACATAAACTGTCTGTTTCTCAGTTTTCTATGCTGTAGTACTTCACAGTCTTACTAAGAGAATTAAGCATATTAATACATGAAGACTACATAGCAAAGTATCTATTAAATACAAACACTCAATCAATGTTTGCCTTTATATTATCATTACTATTGAATGCATATGACATCTGACTTTTAATACATATGAGAACTCACTGGGAAGTAGGCTGATCATAATTGAATAGATAAAGAATTTTTGTTTAGCAAGATTAAAAAGACACAAAGGAAAAGCAATAAATGGTAAAGGGAGAATTCAAATGCTAATCTGTGAAAAATGGTTTTTGAAGCACTGTGCTCTATTGTCTATGGTGTATTGACAAATATTTCTTGTTTATGTACTAGTGTTATATTTAGCTTTTATTAGTTACCACTATCACACTCACCCCAGCTAAGATGTAAGAAGTTCAATCTTCTGCATCTGTTTTTCACTGCATGTTTGTAGTAGTGCTGAGCATAAACTTGGCATTTGCTGATTCTTTTTTTTTTTAATTTTTTGACAGGCAGAGTGGACAGTGAGAGAGAGAGAGACAGAGAGAAAGGTCTTCCTTTGCCGTTGGTTCACCCTCCAATGGCCACCACGGCCAGCGCGCTGCGGCCCGCACACCCTGCTGATCCGATGGCAGGAGCCAGGTGCTTCTCCTGGTCTCCCATGGGGTGCAGGGCCCAAGCACTTGGGCCATCCTCCACTGCACTCCCGGGCCACAGCAGAGAGCTGGCCTAGAAGAGGGGCAACCAGGACAGAATCTGGCGCCTGGACCGGGACTAGAACCCGGTGTGCCGGCACCGCAAGGCGGAGGATTAGCCTAGTGAGCCGCGGCGCCGGCCTGCTGATTCTTTTTGATACACCTAAAGCCTTGGTGGCAGAGAGGTCACATCATACAGTCGCTGAATTCTTTGCCGATTTCTATCTATGTGTTTCCTTGATGATGGACAATGAGTAAAAGGGAAGAAAAACTGGCTCAGCAAGAAGTCAGGAACTTCTCTTGACCCTCTCTGTCATTGTGATTCTATGTCCAGATGTTATTTGGAGTACTTTCTTTCTTTCTTTCTCTCTCTCTCTCTTTCTCTCTCTCTCTTTCTTTCTTTCTTTCTTTCTTTCTTTCTTTCTTTCTTTCTTTCTTTCTTTCTTTCTTTCTTTCTTTCTTTCTTTCTTTCTTTTCCTTCCTTCCTTCCTTCCTTCCTTCCTTCCTTCCTTCCTTCCTTCCTTCCTTCCTTCTTTCTTTCTTTCTTTCTTTCTTTCTTTCTTTCTTTCTTTTCTTGCTTCCTCCCTCCATCTTCCTTCCTTCCTTCTTTCTTTCCTTCCATCTTCCTGATTTTTTTAAGTACTTGAAAGGCAGAGTTACAAAGAGAGAGAGAGAGAGAGAGAGAGAGAGAGAGATCTTCCTTCCATTAGTTCACTCCCAAAATGGCTGCAATGGCCAGAGGTGGGCTGATCTGAAGCTAGGAGCCAGGAGCTTCTTCCTGGTATACCATAGGGGAGCAGGGACCCAAGCACTTGGATCATCTTCTGCTACTTTCCCAGGAGCATTAGCAAGGCTCTGGATCAGAAGTGGAGCAGCCCATGCTCGAACAGGTACCCATACGGGATGGTGGTGCTGCAGATGGCTGTTTAATCCATTAAGCCACAGTGCAGGCCCTCAATTTCTTGTTTCTACCATCTCCTCACTCATCCCTCTGCATAGACTGCCAGAGCTGGTGGATAAAATGTAGAAAAGTCTATGTAATTATTCACACTTAAGATTTAGTTGAGTAGATGTGTAATCTCTCTATAGACTAGCATCTCTACATTTTGAACTCTAGACCATATAAAAACAGGAGGAAAACTGCAGATAAGTTAGTGTTATAGCCCTAGTGCACAACTAGGTATGAATACCCTTCATGCTGTGGCAGAAACACCAACATGTGCCACTGACCTTTAGAACAGTTGGGTGGCCAAGGCTGCTGTAGCTTTGGAGTTACTATCATATTTATGTACTGTAGGTCCACACCACTGAAAACCACTAAAAATGAAAATGAGGCAATATTTTACCTTTGTAAATATGGATTCCTAGATATCTTTTGAATGATAGACTCTTAGCTAAAAATTTTAAATGCTAATGATTTCATATTATCAGAGATGTATTATAAACAATAAATGAGAGAGAAAACTTAGAAAAATAAATTTCATAAAATTATGACAAATGATCTAGGCCAGAAAAGAATGTTTGGACTTTATAACTGACATATACATTTAAATGACTGGGACACATATTTTTTCCTGGTTTTAATTCATAAGTACATAGTCAAAATAACATCTGTTTGTGAGACAATCTTTGAATTTAAAATATAGAAGCCTTATCTTCTTTTCCTCCAAATTATAAAAAAAGTATAGAAAGTAGTTCAAATTTTAAGTGGTTAAAAATAAGACTTCAAATTAAAACAAAAGATGAAAAGGAAAACAAAAGGGGAGTTTGTTTCAAAGACACATTCTTCTATTTTGATACCTCTATTTTGATTCAGCAGTTCTATTGTTATGTAGGGTGATTCTGATACAGGTGGTTTGGGATTAATCTTTGAAACAACTGGATTGAGAGAACATATATGATTTAAAGTTACTTAATGAATATTTGGTTCATATTCTGAGTATTTATAGAGATATAATCTCTTACCTTAGTTACAATAAATGACATTAATAAATGATAATATTGAGGACCTCGTGTTTTCCAGGTCTTAGGGATATAGAAGTGAAGAAAATGACAAGTCCTTGCCCTCAAGGAATTTACATCCTAGACGAGAATGAGGGACAATAAAGAAGCAGATCAATATATAATATGCCAGAGGCTGATAGGGCTGTGTAGAAAAGTAAAGTGAATGTAAAAGGGACATTGTTTTATGATAATAAAGGGGAGTAGGGAGGAAAATTATATTTGTTGCATATATTTGTCAGGTGCTTTGGTTATTTTTCTTAATAATCCTCAAAACCAAGAGATGCAGTATCTTGCTCTCACAGAAGTCCAAACTAAGATCCCTAAAGGTTAAACAATTTGCCCATGGTCTCAGTGACAGAAATTTTTGAAGTCCGAATCAAATCCAGATTGTATTGACTAAGCTCTACCATGCAGTTCATGCCTTCCCTCTGACTAAGGTTTCTCGTGTATGACATTTTTATTAGCACTTTTCTATATACAAACTGCATTTCCTAGCACACTGCTATTTAGTCTTTATAATAATACAAATAGGTAGTATTGTCAAGCTGATTTCACAAAGGAGAAAACTCAAGGCTCAGAGATTTACCCAAATGAGAAAGGAGAATGTGCATAAGTGTCTGACTCCAAAGTCTTTGCCCTTTCTACAAACTGAGCTCAGCTTGAGGTGATACAATTTGGTGTTTGCAAGAATGGCCTGTCAAATTGAAAGGCTGACATTTGAATCCCAGTTTCCACCACTTAGCAGGTATTTGACTTTGAGATTTTAAATACTCTAAACCTTATTTTCCTCCTCTATAAAATGAGGGATAATAATAATATTTAACTTAATTATGAGGATTAAATGAGTCAACACATCTAAAGCTCTATGAACAGTTCCTGGTATATAGGCAATGCTATACAAAAGTTACATGTTAATATAACGTTGGGAAGGTGAAAGAAACCTGAAATTAAAAGCCATATGTGCTTCCATCTAATTAAATGTTAAATGATGTGGTTTTCACAATAATTACAGCAGAAGCTCAGAGAATAGAGATGACCTGAACACATGCATGATCTTTTAACTCCAAGAAATATATTGGAACTTTTCAAACCACCTATGGACATTTTCTTCCTCAGATTTTCCTTTTTGGGTAGCCTACTGCTTGTTCCATGTCAAGTTTTAAAAATAATTTTTTGATTTGACTAATACAAATTATATGTATATGTGGAAAATAACATGATGATTTGAAATATATATATATATATATATACGTGTGTGTGTGTGTGTGTGTTGTGGCATGCTTAAATCAAATTATTATGTATATTATCTTACACACTTAAGTATGACAATACTTAAAATATACTCTCTTAATACTTTATTCCTTTTAGTATTTTTTTTTGTTGTACTTAATACTATTGGTTGAACTCTGTAATTAACACACAATTATTCTTAGGTGTTTAAATTTAACTGAAAAGTGATCTCTGTTAAATATAAGAGTAGGAATAAGAGAGGGAGAAGATGTATAATTTGGGACAAGCTCAAGCTGACTTGCCCCCAATGGTAGAGTTAGAAACGTGCCTGGGGATTCCAATTCAATCCCATCAAGGTGGCATGTACCAATGCTATCTCACTAGCCCAAGTGATCAATTTCAGTTCACAGTTGATCATAATGATAAGTCTAAGAGTCAAAGGGATCACATAAACAAGACTAGTGTCTGCTAGTACTCACTGATAGAATAAAAATGGGAGAGAATGTATGGTATTTGTCCCTATGGGACTGGCCTCTTTCACTCAGCATGATGTGTTCCAGATTCTTCCATTTTGTGGCAAATGACTGGATTTCATTGTTTCTTACTGCGGTATAGTATTCTAAAGAGTACATGTCCCATAATTTCTTTATCCAGTCTACCGTTGATGGGCATTTAGGTTGGTTCCAGATCTTGGCTATTGTGAATTGTGCTGCAATAAACATTGGGGTGCAGACTGCTTTTTTGTTTGCCAGTTTAAATTCCTTTGGGTAAATTCCAAGGAGTGGGATGGCTGGGTCGAACGGTAGGGTTATCTTCAGGTTTCTGAGGAATCTCCAGACTGACTTCCATAGTGGCTTAACCAGTTTGCATTCCCACCAACAGTGGGTTAGTGTCCCTTTTTCCCCACATCCTCGCCAGCATCTGTTGTTGGTAGATTTCTGCATGTGAGCCATTCTAACCGGGGTGAGGTGAAACCTCATTGTGGTTTTGATTTGCATTTCCCTGATTGCTAGTGACCTTGAACATTTTTTCATGTGCCTGTTGGCCATTTGGATTTCCTCTTTTGAAAAATGTCTATTGAGGTCCTTGGCCCATCTCTTAAGTGGGTTATTGGTTTTGTTTTTGTGGAGTTTCTTGATCTCTTTGTAGATTCTGGTTATTAACCCTTTATCTGTTGCATAGTTTGCAAATATTTTTTCCCATTCTGTCGGTTGTCTCTTCACTCTCCTGACTGTTTCTTTTGTAGTACAGAAACTTCTCAATTTGATGCAATCCCAATAGTTGATTTTGGCTTTGACTGCCTGTGCCTCCTGGGTCTTTTCCAGAAATTCTTTGCCTGTGCCAATATCTTGAAGGGTTTCTCCAATGTTCTCTAGTAACTTGATGGTGTCAGGTCGTAGATTTAGGTCTTTAATCCATGTTGAGTGGATTTTTGTGTAAGGTGTAAGGTAGGAGTCTTGCTTCATGATTCTGCACGTGGAAATCCAGTTTTCCCAGCACCATTTATTGAATAGACTGTCCTTGCTCCAGGAATTAGTTTTAAATCCTTGATCAAATATAAGTTGGCTGTAGATGTTTGGGTTGGTTTCTGGTGTTTCAATTCTGTTCCCAGTGGAAAGAACAGGTCTTCAAAGAAGGAGGTACCTTTCTCTGAAGGGAGGAGAGAACCTCCACTTTGATTATGACCTTGTCTAAACAAGATAAGAGTCGGAGAACTCAGAGGGCTTCCATAGCCTTGGAAACTCATGCCTGGAGCATAGGGAGATTACTGATGCCATAGACAGGAGTGTCAATTGGTAAAGTCAACAACAGGAGTCACTATGCACTTACTCCTCATGTAGGATCTCTGTCCTTGGTGTGCTGTGCATTGAGATTTAATGCTATAACGAGTACTCAAACAATATATTTCACTTTGTGTTTCTGTGGGGGTGCAAACTGTTGAAATCTTTACTTAATGCATACTAAACTGATCTTCTGTAAAAAAAAAAAAAGAAATTATCAATTCCCAACTTGACTCTCACTGGGATTAAACATGACAATAGGTCTGATCTGATTTCATCATCATTTTAAAAAAATCATTTATTATTTTTCACTTCATGTTTCTGTGTGGGAGCAAACTGTTGAAATCCTTACTTAATGTATACTAAGCTGATCTTCTGTATATTAAGATAATCGAAAATGAATCTTGATGTGAATGGAAGGGGAGAGGGAGTGGGAAAGGGGAGGGTTGTGGGTGGGAGGGACGGTATGGGGGGGAAGCCATTGTAATCCATAAGTCGTACTTTGGAAATTTATATTCATTAAATAAAAGGTAAAAAAAAAAGGGAGAGAACGATCCAACATGGAAAGAGGGATACACAGTAGACTCATAGAATGGCAGATGTCCTAAACAGCACTCTGGCCTCAGAATCAGCCCTTAAGGCATTTGGATCTGGCTGAAGAGCCCATGAGAGTAGTATAGGCAAGGAAACTCTGGCAAAAAAAAAAAAAAAAAAAAAGGCAAAAAGCTAAATGAAAGATCTCTGCAAGTGAGATTCCAGTGGAAAGAACAGGCCATCAAAGAAGGAGGTACCTTTCTCTGAAGGGAGGAGAGAACTTCCACTTTGACTATGGCCTTGTCTAAATATGATCAGAGTCAGTGAACTCAGGGGGTTTCCATAGCCTTGGCAACTCATGACAAGAGCCTAGGGAGATTACTGACGCCATAAACAAGAATGTCAATTTGTTAAGTGAACAGGAGTCACTGTGCACTTACTCCTCATGTAGGATCTCTGTCCTTAATGTGTTGTTCAATGTGAATTAATGCTATAAGTAGTACTCAAATAGTACTTTACACTTTGTGCTTCTATGTGGGTGCAAACTGTTGAAATCTCTGCTTAATATATACTAAATTGATTTTCTATATATAAAGTAATTGAAAATGAATCTTGATGTGAATGGAATGTGAGAGGGAGCAGGAGATGGGAGGGTTGTGGGTGGGAGGGAAGTTATTGGGGGGGAAGCCATTGTAATCCATAAGCTGTTCTTTGGAAATTTATATTTATTAAATAAAAGTGAAAAAATATACTCTCTTAGTAGTGTCAAGGTATAAAATACTATGGTTATTAATTTGTATAATAGATTCTTTAAGTTATTCCTCCTGACTCACTGAAATTGTATATTCTTTGACTGATATTTCTCCAATATTTACTCCACTCAAAGTCACCCATGGCCCCTAGTAACCACTATTAAACTCTCTGGTTCTATGAATTCATCTCTTAATGTTGCAAATTTATGTGAAAACATTTGTCATCCTCTGCCTGGCTTATTTCACTTAACATAATGTCTACCATGATAATCTATGTTGTTAAAAATGACATGATTTTTTCTTTTGTTGTGGCTTAATAGTATTCCTTTGTATGTATATGCTACATTTTTTTTTTATCTTTTATTTAATGAATATAAATTTCCAAAGTACGACTCATGGGTTACAATGGCTTCCCCCCCATACCGTCCCTCCCACCCACAACCCTCCCCTTTCCCACTCCCTCTCCCCTTCCATTCACATAAAGATTCATTTTTGATTATCTTAATGTATATGCTACATTTTAAGGTACCCATGAGTTGATACATACCCTGGCTAATTCCATCTCTGAGCTATTTTGTGTAATTCTACAATGAACATGGGAGTGCAGGTATCTCTTTGGCATACTAATATAATTTCCTTTAGATATATACTCTATAGTATGATTGCTGGAACATATGGTGGTTTCAGTTTTTTGAGGAACCAACATACACTTTTCCATAATGCGTATACTACTTTGCATTATCCCTGACAATGTTCATGGGTCCCTTTTTTTCTACATGCTCTCTAAAACTTTTCTTCCTTTCTTCCTTCATTTTTGATAATAGCCATTGTAATATACAAGAGGTGATATCTCATTGTGTTGTTAAGGTCGGTCCTGACTTATCCAAGTGGGCCCTGGTTCCAGGCTTAACCCTGCCAGAACCAGGTGCCTGATCTTCCCATCTACAAGTCCAGAAAGATTTATGAATTGCCTGACAGAATTCAGAATAATTCTCTTAAAGAAGCTCAGTAAGCTACAAAAAAATAAATATAGACAACTGAACAAAATCAGGAAATCAATACATGAACAAGAACAAGAAAACTACATAAGCAAAATGAGAATTTCAATAGAAAAGCACCAAACAGAAATCTTGGACCTAAAGAACACAATGACTGAAATGAAAATTTACATAGAGGTTTTCAACAGAGGACTTGATCTAGCCCAAGAATCAGTGATTTTGAAGACAATCCATTTAAAATTAGTCAGTCGGAGATACACAAATATGGAAGAATGCAAAAGGATGAAGAAAACCTAGGGGAATTATGGAACCCAATCAAGCCCCACTTCTTATCCAATAGTTCAGACAGTTGTGATGCTTCTGATTTTTCCAAATGTTTATTTATTTATTTCAAATTCAGTGTTACAGGAGGGAGGGAGAGAGAGAGAGAGAGAGAGAGAGAGATTGAAAAGACAGAGAACTGGTTCATTTCCCATATGGCCATAACAGCTGGGGTGGTCCAAACAGGAGCTAGGAGCCTGAAACTCCATCAGGTTTCCACATAAGTGGCAGATACCATCTCATTCTGCTTTCCCAGATGCATTAGCAGAGAGCTGGATTGGAATTAGAGCAGCCAGGACTTGAACCAGAGCTCATATGGGATGCTGACATTGCAGGTGATGGCTTATCTTGGTGTGCCACAAGGATGGCTTCAGCTTCCAACCAAGATGGTAGAATAGCAAGGGAGCTTACTGCTGTAGTCTAGGAGAAGACAGTTAAAAAATGTGGAGAGAGTCAAATCTCAGGGAAGAGTTAGGGAGAAAATGGCAGAGGAACTCCACACAAATTAGAGGGTCACTGTGGATCTACATGGAGGTTGTGGATGAGTACAACTTAATACCCTAGCAGCTGAGAGCCTCAGCACCAGGTTTGGAGAGGTGAGACCAGACTGCAGCAGTGCAAGCCACTGACAATAAAGCTGTGGGAAGACCCTGGCATGAGTATGGCTTAGAGCCCTGTGAGGGACAGTGTAACTGCCAACCTAGAGGAAAACAAAAAGGGTCACGTTTCTCTCTCCCCAACCACCTGGCACTGGTGTAACTAGCAGAGGGAGAGCAGGCAATATTTTGGAGTATATGTAATGGCTGCAAGAGCTTATCTGCATGCCCAGCAACCATTGGAGTGGAGACACTTGAGTCTGGCTGGGAGAATTAACAGGAGACTGGGTTCTTGTGACTGTGGGAGTCTTGTATGCTGGTACTGTGAGAACACTGTGACTGCATGCCAGAGGCAGGGGGTGGTTGAGTCTTTAGGTAGTCACTGTGGGCAGCTTCACATGTCTGGGGCTCCCTGATTCTCTGGTGAAAGTCATTGCTGTGGGATCCATGCTCAGATCAAGGACTGCAAAGATCCTGTGGTTCTTGTGGCAGTGCGAACACATATTATACCCACTGGGGCTAGCTCCCAAGCATTGGTCTCCTTGGAGGAGAGGGGGTAAGCATAAGACTATGCCGATAGAGTAGATAAATCTTCACCTCTGATAAAAAAACAAAAAGATTTACTATGCCCAATTTGGGTGTCACCTGGGACTGCCTCACCTTGGAGCACTGAACAGAGCTCCCTGGCCACACCTAGGACACGCCTCAAGGTGTTCACTGAAAGAGCAGACACTCCACTAATCCACAGAGGCATAGTCCAAAGATAGAAGGCATCATAAAGGAAAAAAACAAATATCTCCACAAATGCCCAAAAATAAATGCAGTAACTCAAGAAACAAGAATAAGGAAGACAACATGATGCCTCCAAAGGAACACAACAAACCCTTAATATTAGAATGTGAAAATGAAGAGATAGAAGAAATGCTAGAAATGGAATTAAAAAAATTATGGTATGATTACTTAGAAATAATCAAATACATATCCACGAATTAAAGAAATCCATGACATGAATGAACATTTTTTCCCATGAATTGGAGATTTTTAAAGAGAAAACAAAATGAAATACTGGAAATGAAGAATTCAATAGATCAAATACAAAATGCAGTGGAAAGACTCTGTGAGGAAGAAGAAAGAATATCCAAGTTAGAAGACAAATGTCTGGAAATTTTACAATCAGACCAAAAGAAATTTTACAATCAGACCAAAAGAAATTAGAAAACTAAAAAACAGTGTTGGAGATTTATGAGATAGTATCAAACAACCCAACATATGGGTCTTCTGAGATCCTGAAGGCATGGAAAGAGAATGGATTAGAAGGCATTTTTAGTGAAATGATTACAGAAAACTTCCCTAATTTGGAGAAAGAAAGAGACATCCATGTACAGAATGTACATAGAACTAATAGACATGACCAGAAAAGATCATCACAACACATTGTAGTCAAACTCCCTACAGTAAAACATAAAGAAAAGATTCCTAAATGTGCATGGGAGACATGCCAGATTACTTTCAGAGGATCTCCAGACTCACAATTGACTTTTCATCAGAAACCCAATAGGCTGGGAGAGAATAGTGAGATATATTCAAGTTTAAGAGAAAAAAAACTGTCAACACAGAATAACATATCCTACAAAGCTCTCATTTATGAATGAAGGTGAAACAAAGACCTTCCATAACAAACAGAAATTGAATTTGTCACCACTCTTCCAGCCTTACAAAAGATACTTAAGGATGTGCTACACACAGAAACATGGTCATCACAATGAAAAATGGTGAAGGTAGAAAATCTCCCAACAATAGGAACATTTATGGAAAAATGTCAGGGAAATTGAACTTACTCTCATTGTTTTTCCTGCAATTCCTTAGATTTCAGAATATCCTGTTACTGGGAATTTAGTCACATATTAAGGCAATCTGTTTTTGAATCTTTTTAGAAGAATACATTGATTATATTGGACCATCTTGTTTTTTTTTTTTTTTTCCCCTTCTTTTACTGCATACCATTTGTGTGATTACAGTGTTAAGTCTTAATTCATAGGTCTTTGGGCAGAAGAGTGTATCAGTTATTTTTAACAGAATTTTCCCTATCTTTAAGCTCAATACATAAGTGTGTTGTTGCCATAAAGCAAAATACTTCAGTTTGCATTGCTTGAATACTTGAAAACTGAAATTGATATGACATATTATGTAATGAAGTAGGTTTTTAGTTCTGCATAAAATTAGAAATGAAATAGATTTGAACTACTTAAAGGATGAAAATAATGATAGTGCTTTTAAGCACTGTGAGCTCTTTTGTGTTTGAGACATCCAAAATTCAAGTGCTTCTGATTATTTTTGACAAATGTACCTGGGGAAAGATTGTTTGCATAGATGAGCTGAGTCAGGTCAAATAAAGTCTGTAAGTGAGATCTTCCAGACCACCACTAGATGGCTAAATAATGCTCAATCTTTAAGTATAGGACTTTTGTTTGTTTGTTTGTTTGTTTTTGTTTTAAGGATTGTATTCAGTGAGAGAAATGCACAGGAGAGTGAGGGCTTTATTTAGGGGAGAAAGAAAAGTCTAGAGGCTAAGTTGGGGTCCATACCAAGCAGAGAGCAGGCCAAGAACAAGCCATGTGTACCAAGTGTGCAGGCAGGAGAGCAGGGAGTGGGCAGCCTGAAGGCCATGTGTCCTGAAGGCACAGGCAGCAAGGACAGCAAAAAGGAGGGGGCACCATGTTCCAGGCCTTTTATCCACTTCCAAAGGGGAGTGGTTACATAGCCTGATTGGCAGGTGGTCATACAGGTGGGATCAGGTAGGGGCATGAGATCACACAGGTTGAGGGAATGGTCTTCCAGATCACATCTAATCGAATTTATCCTATCTGCCTCCCTACATCATTCCCCCTGCAGAGAGATTCCAGCCCTTAATCCTAAGGGCTGTTGAAGTGCATGGAATCATCACATCTTCTATAGCTGCTTCCTGCTTATGAGGAGTATAAGCAGGCCCTGCCTATCCTGGTTCTGGAAGTCTCTGCCTATCTCATTTAACAAATTTGCTTTATCAGCTGGAGCAATTTCAGTCACTGCCAATGGCTGTGTCTCTTGCATGGTCAGTTTCCAAAAAGTTGTTGAGTTCTGAAACATATAAGTTTGGTAATTAGCATAAGCAAAACTGGAACAAAGTCTTTCATGTTGTAGCATATGAAATTAATTACTATACATTGTTGACGAGTATCCCATTGTATGGGTATGATATATAGTACCTATCAAGACTCTCTTTGATGGATTTTTATGTTGTTTGTAGTTTTGGGCTGCTATGAATAACACTACTATGAACATTCATGTGCAAGTCTTTGAATGGGTGACGGTTGTTCTACTAGGTTGTTCAATAGAATTAACTTTCCTCAATGAGTTGCCTTGACACCTTTTCTCAAAAAGAAATTGATCATATATAAATTCTGGACTCCTAATTTTGTCCCATTTATTTACATATGTCTATCCTATGTCTGTATTACACTGTCTTGATGACTGTAACTTTATAGTAAGTTTTGAAATTGAAAAATAAAATATTTTCAAATTTCTTCTTTTTCAAA
This sequence comes from Oryctolagus cuniculus, assembly GCF_964237555.1. Taxonomy (NCBI): domain Eukaryota; kingdom Metazoa; phylum Chordata; class Mammalia; order Lagomorpha; family Leporidae; genus Oryctolagus; species Oryctolagus cuniculus. The sequence continues at coordinate 44,910,172 of NC_091434.1, forward strand.
ATTGTATTAGCCTAGTTTTGTATTCTCATATAAATTTCAGGATCTTATTGTTAATTACTCTTAAAAGGACTGCTGATATTTTTATAGAGATATGACAAAATTCTATTAAATCTATAATCCATGTAGGGAGATTTTTAATCTTATTGGTAGTGAGGCTTCTAATCCACAAACATATTTATCTTTCTCAGAAAAGTTTTACAACTTTCTGTGCATAAGCATGTACTTCTATTGCCAAATTTATTCCAAAGTCCTTTATTCTTTTTGAACTATTGTGAATGAAATTGTATTCTTAATTGCACCTTCATATTGTTTACTGCTCATATATAGAGCTCAATAGATCTCATTTATTTTATGCCCACCAAAGAAATTTATTTGATGGCAAAGGCCTGGGTGATTTAAAGTGCAGCTATAAATTCTTCATGCTATTATAAATTGTCATGGATAATATAATATCTTTTCACCAATGTATATCTGAAACCCTTAGTATCGGTTTTATATGTGATGGGCACTCATCATATTATAATTGAATAAACACATGAATTTGGGAATATTATTTTTTCAATTTAAAACAGTAATCCATGTTAGTCAGTTGCCTTGATATAATGTTGATCTTTGCAAGTAATGTGAGTTAATAATTCACTGTGAGCTCTTATCAAGTAGGAGCTGAAGGTTTTCTTATTGATGAGAACAAAAGTTTAATGAAATTAAATTATGTATTATCATTGGGGATTTTGTGATAAATTTGCTTGTTTTAATGAAATAAACACTTATAACTTTGATAGATGAGAATTGTTTGAGTATCTTTTCTAGTATAATAAATGTAAAAGTATTGCTTGAAGAAAATTTGATGTGCCAATTAGCACACCTAGGTAGTTATTTCCTAAGTACCTGCTACTGTCTTCACTTTTGTCTACTTCTATAATAAACAGAGGAATATTTATAAAATTTCAGAGTACTTATAAACTTCCAAGGGTGGTCTTGGAAGTTCAAAGTGTATGGCCTCTGCATGTTTCTTTCTGTGTACAAAAGAGAGAAACATTATAACGTGGAGATTTAACAACATATATAGGATGCAAGAGGAAACTTTTCCTGTGGATTGAATATCACATACAATAGGGCCCATGTAAGAAAAGTGCCAGTCCCAGATTACATATGTAGTGCTAGTGTCCAGATTTTAAACTATTGCATTATAAGCATATGTATGTAAATAAGCTGGGATGGGTTTGTCCATTCTGTTTTATATTTTATCTTTTACCATAATGCTATGTATATATTTTTCTGTTGACCTGCATTCTCACCAATATGTATTATAGTTAAACCTGAAATATAAGCAGTAATAGCTTGTCCCTTTTTGGATGTAGTGTATCTGACTTCTACCAGTTGAGGATAGCAGAGAGGGCCCTTGTTGATAAAATGGAATGCATCAAGATATGAAACAGGGACAGCACAATATTTTTAAAAATATTTTATTTATTTATTTGAAGGGCAGAGCTAAAGAGAAGCAGAGAGAGAGAGAGTGAGAAAGAGAGAGAGAGAGAGAGAGAGAGAGAGAGAGAGAATCTTCAGTCCGCTGGTTCACTCCCCAAATGGCTGCAACAGCTGGAGCTGAGCTGATTCAAATCCAGGAGTCAGGAGCTTCTTCTGGGTCTCCCACTCACGTGCAAGGGCCCAAGGACTTCTACTGCTTTCCCAGGCCACAGCAGAGAGCTAGATCAGAAGTGGAGCAGCCAGGTCTTGAACTGGTACCCATATGGGATGCTAGTGCCCATATGGGATGCTGGCACTGCATGTGGGGGCTTTACCCACTACGCCACAGTGCCAGCACCAGCACAATATTTTTTTTTTTTATTTGACAGACAGAGTTAGACAGTGAGAGAGAGAGACAGAGAGAAAGGTCTTCCTTCCGTTGGTTCACCCCCGAATTGGCTGCTGCGCCATTTCGCTATTGGCACGCTGCGCCAATCTGAAGCCAGGAGCCAGGTGCTTCCTTCTGGTCTCCCATGCGGGTGCAAGGCCCAAGCACTTGGGCCATCCTCCACTGCACTCCTGGGCCACAGCAGAGAGCTGGACTGGAAGAGGAGCAGCTGGGACAGAACTGGCGCCCCAACCGGGACTAGAACCCAGGGTACCGGCGCCGCAGGCAGAGGATTAGCCTATTGAGCCGTGGCGCCGGCCAGTATTTTTGATCTCAAGTGGTGGTGGGAGGCAGAATCTCGAAGTATCAGGCAGTTGCACAATGGCCCATGTCACAGCTTATGAAAATCATGAAGTCATTACCACTCATTAGGGTCAGAGGGAATGGGGATTTTAACTAAGTTGTATTTGAAAAAAATGTATGCAGAATAGAGGTTCAACTGCCCTACCCTTGAAAATACTACAGAGATTGCTCTCCCTACAATGTCATTTACAGTATGTCACAAATCCAGACCTATTCTTATATTTTTGTATTTGATAAAGGTCTTTAATTTTTAATAACTTTCAAAAATCAAAAGTACAGTAAAAAGAAACTAAATGGTGACCTTCTGTTCCCAAGGGTAACTCTTACAAGATATGGACACAAGATATGAGAAGGCACTTTCAGTGTGATGTACCTGACCATGTGAAAATCTGAAAGCAAAAAACTGAAGAAAAATGAGCAGATACCTCAAAATACAGCAATTCTTTGAGAAGATTATGTCTGAAAACCACATTTTAACAGGTGAGTCTACATAAAGTGTCTTCACATAACACTCTAGAAAGCATGACATTTTATTTGTATCAAAACCCTATTCTAAATTAGTTTTGCTCCATTTGATTCCATTTTCTCTTACAAGCTCTGCTAGCAGAATTTTGCAATCACTAAATGATGTCAATACTTTAATATCATGCCATCAGATAGAAAATTATTTATTTCTATAATGGCTTGATATTTTCACCCAACTCATGAAAGTTAAAAAAAAAACCTGAAAATTTGTTCTGTCAAAGCTGAGCCAACTGAGAGTACTATGAATGCTAATGTAAATTCAGTTGAAACATTCAACATTGTTGATAAAATATACCTAGTTTGCGTGGTAATACACATGCATATTTGGTGGAGCATTCAGTCATGATAAAAGCAATGTTCTTATTAAATTAAAACTCATATTCTGGAATGGTTGTTATGGAGTAATGTACACAAGAGAAAGTGTTATTCTACCAATCAAAGCAGAAGTTGTAGTAATGGAATTTACAAATATTTTAAATCATAAGCAGGGAACTATCAATTTTTGTCCTGAAACTAAATTCAAAATTAAAAAAAAATACTGTAGCCAGAAAGTTTTTATAATTATATTTTATTTTTATTGTTCATTATCATGCAGATTTTTGAATATTTAATTCTTTGGAGATTTTCTTTGTAAATCAACTTGAGTTTAAATCTAATAATAAAGGAATTTTACCTAAACGTGTACTAAATTATCGTTGCATTTTTGCCAAAATAGGTTGACAATTTTAAACAATGTGCTTAATGAACATAATTTCTCCAACACAGCATGTCAAACTTTAAAAAAATTATGATTATTGCAAAACTTTATAGCATTGAAATTTTTCCAGTGACAGAACTTAACAGGCCGGCGCAGTGGCTCAATAGGCTAATCCTCCGCCTTGTGGCGCCGGCACACCGGGTTCTAGTCCTGGTCAGGGCGCCAGATTCTGTCCCGGTTGCCCCTCTTCTAGGCCAGCTCTCTGCTGTGGCCGGGAGTGCAGTGGAGGATGGCCCAAGTGCTTGGGCCCTGCACCCGCATGGGAGACCAGGAAAAGCACCTGGCTCTTGGCTTTGGATCAGCGTGGTGCACCGGCCGCAGCGGCCATTGGAGGGTGAACCAACGGCAAAAGGAAGACCTTTCTCTCTGTCTTTCTCTCTCTCACTGTCCACTCTGCCTGTCAAAAAAAATTAATTTATGATCTAAAACATAGTATAAAATTTAAATTTCAAATTATATCATTTCATATTTAAATAATGACTTGTTGGAAGAATATTTTGATGGAGCTTCTATTTTTAAACAAATAAATTTATGTTTTATGCCAGAATGGAATAAAACTGAGAGGTATTATGACTGTGCAGCATCCAATTTAGGAAAAGTGTTAAGAAGAATCATGAAGAAAGATGATTTGTTTGATTTGTCTTATAAATATGTTTGTTAAAGAGAAGTACTTTGAAAAACATTTTTGAGGCAAAATGCAATACTTGTTAAAGTATTTGGGTTGAAATAATCACCCATTTCAGTACAAAACTTATTGATGATAATATCCCCTATTTATTAGGAATTATGCCCAGTTTAACAAATTAAAAATATGATGGTGTACAGAGAAGTATCTATTGTAGATGTTAATTATTTCATAATATCTCAGAATAATGCAGTCAGTTTTATGAAAACAATAAAAATAATATTATATAGAAAAATAAACTTTTCAGAAAAGTACCAAGACATGGTATTAGAGAGAAATACTGTTTTAAAAACTGATTACAGATTATTTTTCTGTTTTGATATTTATTAATATTCAGAATTCAATATAATTTTTAAACGTTTCACTTAGTGTATATAGATATATGTTATTTTTAGTTTCTTAGAAAGTTGTATTTTCAAAAATATTATTTGAGTGGCTGGCATGGTGGTGTAGCAGATTAAGCCACCATTTGCAATATCAATATCCCGTATCTGGAGTGCCATTTGGTGTCCTAGCTATGATGCTTACAATATAGGTTCCTGCTGATGCACCTGGGAAAGCAGGGGAACATGGTTCAAGTACTTGGGCCCCTGCCACTCATGTGGGCTTCCCAGATAGAGTTCTGGGCTTCTGGTTTTGGTTTGGACCAGCCAGAGATATTATAGCCATTTAGGGAGTGAATCAAGTGATGGAAGAACCCTTTCTCTCCCTCTTTCTGTTACTCTGTTTTTCAAATAAATAAAATAAACCTTTTAGAAAAAGACTTCTTGAAAAATTGTATTTAAATGCTTCTATTTGAATGACTTAAAGAACTATTTAAATAGTTCAATAACATGATATGAATAATTTTTTGGCTAATAATATCTCAGAAAACTATGGAACTTTAATCAATTTTAATGCTTTGTTTTTCTTAAAGGGATTCTAGCTTGGATAATTAAATGTATGGTTGTTATACCAAATATAACCAAAAATAGCCAAAAATCTTCATTCTAAGATTTATTCTGGACAAACTGCTCCACAATCAAGGGCTTCTACAATTCCATCCCCTACCTGATGCATTTAGCTTGTTTGTGACTTGTTCCCGCCCTTCCTACCTTCCTTCATTTTTTTTTTTTTTAAGATTTATGTATTTATTTGAAAGAGAGAAGGAGGGACACACAGAGAGATTTTCAATCCTCTGGTTCACTCTTCAGATGGTGGCAACAGCCAAGGCTAGGCAAGGCCAAAGCCAAGAGGAACCAGGATCCAGGAGCTTCTTCTGGGTCTCCCAGTGGGTAGCAAGGGTCCAAACATTTGGGCCATCTTCTGCTGCTTTTCTCAGACCATCAGTAGAGAGTTGGATGGAAATGGAGCAACCTGGAAATGAACTGGTGCCCAAGTGAGACACCAGCGTTGCAAGTGGTGGCTTTTCCTGCTAAGTCACAGTGCCGGCCACCCTTCCTTCATTCTGGACTTAGTCTTAGTAGTTCTAATTACTGCGGTCTCTCTTGGTTAATGGCTAGAAAAAGTAAGTAGTAAGAGTGCTTTGTTTTAATTTCGTAATTCATTCTTGATAATTTCTCCCTCAAAAGTCTCATTTAGTGTAGGGATTAGGATGCCACTTCAGACACTTGCATACCATACTGGAGTGCTTGGATTAGAGTCCTGCTTCTGCTTCTGATCCTGCTTCCTGCTAAAGAGCCCATAGGAGACAACAGTTGATGACTAAAGAACTTGGGTCCCTCCCACCCACGTGGGATACCTGCATTGAGTTCAAGTCTCCTGGCTTCCTGCTGGCCCAACCCTGGTTGTTTCTGGCATTTGGGAAGTGAACCAGAACATAGAGGATATTTCTTAGTCAGTCTGTCTGTCTCTCTCTTTCCCCATGTCTCTCTGCCTTTCAAATAAAATGAAAAAAAAAAAAAGTTCCATTGGCTTGGTCTGATGTTGAAGAGTACTTTCTGCATGGGTCTCGATTCTAGCTCTTTTAAGTTCTGTATTGGGTAGTGTTATTGGTTGTCTGTCTCTAGGTTTCATCATTATCACTGTTTACATTTGTTCATGTTCTGTTCTTTCCTCCAAGAGAATAGATTAGATATTTCAAAGATTTTCCCTTTAGTGACAACATTTAATTCACTGATTTCCCTTTTAATAATCTAAAATGGATCACCTCATATCTATATCAATGCCTACAAATGAGGATACTTGTTTGTATTTTATTAACTATTTTAATCATGAAACTTCTCTTATTATTTGGCCATTCTAATCTCAGGAATAACTCTTTATATAAGCAATTATTTGTTGCATTCAGGCAGACCACGGTTGCACTAGGAAATCTAATTAAATAGAATTTGTCATCCTTGTGGAATAACAGGGAGGTTTCTGTCTATTAGGGCATTCTGCTAAAAATATTGCCTGCTGCAACTATGATAAGAATTATCCATGGAAATTAATTTATGTTTATGATTATTCCACAATTAATAACCTTATCTATAAAATTTGTATTTTTCATGTTGATAATATTCAACTACTATATTTGTCAAAAAAACAAGACAAAGTACAATGGCCAAAAATGTAAGATATATTCTTAGTGTTTTATCCACATGAATATAGTATTAATACTTTCTATAAAGATAATCTCTCTTCTATAATTCATGTAATGTAAAATACTGATGATGACATTATATCACAGAAAATCACAGAACTTTTTATCTTAATAAATTTACCAAGGAAAGTTTTTTTTCACACTGCCTGATTAACTGTATTCTTTTCTGTTGTAACTTAAGATATGAAGAAATATACTGATAGAATTTAGAAAATTTTCTGTTGTGTCCATGTCACTTGGTATATTCATACCATGGTAATGTCCCCTCACTTTGAAAGTCTTGGAGAGAGGACGGAGTGTACTATATGGGGAGTGTCTGTAGGCCATGTAGGGTTTTCATATTTCTGTAATGGTAATGTCTAAGATAAATTACTCTTCTCTCAGCTAGATGTTTGTTGACAAGCAAACCTCTCGGGAGAGGTTAAAGATGCTATTTTTGCTGCATAGAGCACAGGTTTAACCCTTGGTTTGAAGTTCCTGGACATAGCATTTGAAACTACCCTTACAATGGTACAAACAAAAAATGAAGCTATTCACTATATCAACACAACAAGGAAGCTTTGATGTGCAAAGGTGTTGGACAATATTATCATATTAGGTATTTTATTCACAAACTAAGTAGTTCACAAATCCTATTACATTTGTATCCTGTGTGTAACTCAAGAACAAGTTGGATGTTTAAAGCAGCAAAACCCAGCCCATTGGATTTTGCACTTGTTTTGGGCTTGTCCAAATAAAAGATTGTAGATGCTCTGGAGACGTTTGTTATGTTGTGTCTAATTGTTGTCAAATGTATTATTTGTAAAAATGCTTATTTTTATTTATTTGAAAGGCAAAATGACAGAAAGAGAAAGAGATTAATCTTCCATCCTCCCAAATGTCCACGATAGCACAACAGACAGGGCTGTGCCAGGCCAAAGCCAAGGGCTAGGAACTCCATAGGAGATCAAGAACTTCAGCCATCAGTTGCTGCCTCCCAGGGTGCACATTACCAGGAAACTGGACCAGAAACGGAGGCCCTCTGCTATGGAATGACTATTGCTCCGCAACACCCACCATAAATGTATTGTTGTTAATAGGGCCTTAAGTGCTCTTTAGCATTTATCATCCTGAAGGTTCATCTATTATAAAATTCTACATCAACAGGAAACTCAATTAACTGTAATAAGTACAGTAGAATTTTGTGAGAATGACAAACAAAAAATATGGTAGACTCTAAAAGCTGATAATTTTCTTATCTTTTGTTGGCTCATCTTTTTGCCTCAGGGTGAAGGGGCACCAAGAAGAGCTACCAGAAAGAAAATGTTTTATTCAGCTTACTGCAACACTTTTAAATTTTTTAAAAAGATTTACCTTATTTATTTGAAAATCAGAATTAAAGAGAGAGGGAGAGACAGAGATCTTCTATCTGCTGGTTTGTTTCCCAAATGGCCTCAATGGACAGGGCTGGGCCAGATGGAAACCAGGAGCTAAGAACTTCTTCCGTGTCTCCCATGTGGGTACTGGGGCCCACACACCTGGGCCATCTTCTACTGCTTTCCCAGGTGCATTAGCAGGGAGCTGGATTGGAAGTGGAGCAGCTGGGACTTGCTCAGCACGCATAAGGGGTACCAGTCACAGTTGGTGACTTTATCTGCTATGCCCCAACATTGACCCCAAGCAATAATTTTTTTTAAAGACAGAGTTATGAAAGCTGAATGTAAGGCTCTGTCACAGTTGATTCCAATTTATTGAAGCTGATAAATAACCAGAAACTTTGACTTTCCCCAGCACACCAGAACTCTCGCATATCTAAATAAAGATTATTTCCTGATGAATAAACAATGGAACTTTTCCTCCTCTACTAAAAATTTCATTTTGTTTGCAAAATGAGAACATAACATATCATAAAATTATCTTTGTGTGTACAAGGATATATTCATTTAAGAGTTTTAACTTTTCTGTAGATTTATGTAATCATCCCAATCAGAACACGGAACAATTCATCACTCCTCAAACTTTTGTCCCACTGGCCTTTTGTAGTGAAATACTTCCCTTACCCTTATCCTTTGGTGACCACTGATCTATTCTCTGTGTTTTGGCTTTCTCTAGGATGTTACACACTTGGAATCATTTGATCTATATATAGCCTTCAAAACTGGCTTCTTTCACTTAACACAACGTCTTTGAGATTCATTCATGTTGTTGTGCATGTCATAGTTTATATCTTAATTGCTCTAAAGTGAGTGGTTCATTGTACAACTGTAACATATTTGTTACATATTCATCTATTGAAAGAAATTTGTCTTCCCTCCTCTACTTTTGAAGGTTATGAGTAAAACTGCTATACATATTATTGTGTCAAGTTTTTGTATGAAATAAGATTTTATTTCTTGTATTTATGAAATAAGTGAGATTATTGGATCATACAGTAGGTATATATTTAATTTGATAAGAAGCAGCTAAGCTGTTTTCCAAAAATATCTCTACTGTGTTACATCCTTGTGTTCCAGAAATGTCTAAAACTTCCATTTGGTATTCATTCTTGCTAGCACTCGTATTGTTAGTTTTTGCATTTTGGTTATGCTAATAGGTTTTCAGTGATATCCCAAAGTGGTTTCAATTTAAACACTAATGATTTTGAGCATATTATCAAGTGTTTATTTACCATCTATACATTTTCTTTAGTAAATTAGTAGCTTAAATCTTTTGTCTAATATTTAAAAATAGGGTTACTTTTTTTTTTTAACTTTTATTTAATGCATATAAATTTCCAAAGTACGACTTATGGATTACAATGGCTTCCCCCCCATACCGTCCCTCCCACCCACAACCCTCCCCTTTCCCACTCCCTCTCCCCCTCCATTCACATCAAGATTCATTTTCGATTATCTTAATATACAGAAGATCAGCTTAGTATACATTAAGTATGGATTTCAACAGTTTGCTCCCACACAGAAACATAAAGTGAAAAATAATAGATGATTTTTTTAAATGATGATGAAATCAGATCAGACCTATTGTCATGTTTAATCCCAGTGAGAGTCAAGTTGGGAATTGATAATTTCTTTTTTTTTTTTTTTTTTTTTTTTTTACAGAGGATCAGTTTAGTATGCATTAAGTAAGGATTTCAACAGTTTGCACCCCCATAGAAACACAAAGTGAAATATATTGTTTGAGTACTCGTTATAGCATTAAATCTCAATACACAGCACATTAAGGACAGAGATCCTACATGAGGAGTAAGTGCACAGTGACTCCTGTTGTTGACTTTACCAATTGACACTCCTGTCTATGGCATCAGTAATCTCCCTATGCTCCAGTCATGAGTTTCCAAGGCTATGGAAGCCCTCTGAGTTCTCCGACTCTTATCTTGTTTAGACAAGGTCATAGTCAAAGTGGAGGTTCTCTCCTCCCTTCAGAGAAAGGTACCTCCTTCTTTGATGACCTGTTCTTTCCACTGGGATCTCACTCACAGAGATCTTTTGCCAGAGTGTCTTGGCTTTCCATGCCTGAAATACTCTCATGAGCTTTTCAGCCAGCTCCGAATGCCTTTAGGGCTGATTCTGAGGCCAGAGTGCTAGTTAGGACATCTGCCATTCTATGAGTCTGCTGAGTATCTCACTTCCCATGTTGGATCACTCTCCCCTTTATTTACTCCATCAGTTAGCGTTAGCAGGTACTAGACTTGTCTATATGCTCCCTTTGACTCCCAGTCCCTTCACCATGACCAACTGTGAACTGAAACTGATCACCTGGAACAGTGAGATGGCATTGGTACATGCCACCTCGATGGGATTGAATTGGAATCCCCTGGTATGCTTCCAACTCCACCACTTGGGGCAAGTCAGCCTGAGCATGTCCCAAATTATACATCTCTTCCCTCTCCCATTCCCACCACCATGTTCAACAGGGATCACATCTCAGTTAATTTTCAACACCTAAGAATAACTGTGCATCAATTACAGATCTAAACCAGTCATATTAAGTAGAACAGATAAAAAAACTACTAAGAGGGATAATGTATTTAGTTGTTCATTAACAGTCAGGGCTATGCTGATCAAGCCACCATTTCCCATAGGGTTACTTTTTATTATTGATTTTTTGAGATGTTTTAAAAATGTAAATTCTAAAAACAATTTTTGAGAATTGAGATTTAACAAACTATTTACAGATGATAAGTACTTATCTGATTCTATCTTGAGGGCTAATTTTTAACATTTGACTAGCATAAATTAAAATTTCTAACTTTTTCTATCAGTAAACTTAGTGAATTTCTTCTTCGTGTGTGTTCCCTTGTTTGGAAAGTCAATAGATTTTTGTTTAACAACAACGAAGAACCTACTGGTTTTTCTTTTTTATTCCTTGACAGTATAAAAACCTGACCCAGTTACCGCCCAACTAAGTTCTGTTGAGTACACTATTTAATCTTTCAGAGTCTCAATATACCTTACTGTAAAATAAAGATGAATCTTAGAATTTTGTAAAGATTAAATAAGGCAATGTATGTAAAATCTCAACTAGTCTGGTACCTATTGGAAGTTAAATAAATCTCCCTCTCATATCAATAATATCAGCATTGCCCTTTTTCATGTAATTTAAGTACATATTTAATCTCGAAAGTTAATGAATACATAGGAAAATTTTAGATAATTGACTAATCTGATAGTAAAATAATATTTTAACAGTGAAGGCATTTTAGACTTCTGGTATTCTCTGCCAGATGTTTTAGCTCTATGATTAGCTACTTAGGAAGTCAGGAAATTGGCCTGTCAATCTATGATGGACAACTGCATAATGTACTTCCTTAGTAAACTCAATTAGAGCTACAGCTATGCTTGGGAAGAGGCTAAAAAGTGATTAGTGTTCAGAAAGGCATTAGCAGTCCAATAATTGTGTAATGAAGAGCAAGCAAGTGCTTCCACAAAACAGAAGAAATGCAAAGTGCTTAAATAATTTTTTGGTGTTAATCAAAGAGTATTTTTCTGGCAGGAGATTATTAGTCATGATTTTATTTATCTTCAGTAACTAAGTTACCATAGATTTTTCTAATGTAACTACAAAGACTTTTAAGTGATAAATATTTGTCCTTTAAAATTATTATTTTTTAAATTTTTATTTATTTATTTATTTAGACAGCCAGAGTTAGACAGTGAGAGAGAGAGAGACAGAGACAGAGAGAAAGGTCTTCCTTTTTCCGTTGGTTCACCCCCCAAGTGGCCTCTACGGCCGGTGCGTTGCGGCCGGTGCGCTGCGCTGATCCAAAGTCAGAAGCCAGGTGCTTCCTCCTGGTCTCCCATGCGTGTGCGAGGCTCAAGCACTTGGGCCATCCTCCACTGCCCTCCCGGGCCACAGCAGAGAGCTGGCCTGGAAGAGGGGCAACCGGGACAGAATCTGGCGCTCTGACTGGGACTAGAACCCAGTGTGCCAGCGCCGCAGGTGGAAGATTAGCCTATTGATCTGCGGCGCCGGCCTAAAAGTATTATTTTTAAAAATATCTTGCATATCACTTTGGAAGATAATGCACAGAAGGATAAACTTTAGAAAAATAGCTAATCCATGCAAGGAAAAAATCTCCAGTAGGCCAATGATTTATTGGTGGAGGAAGGCATTTGAGACAAAGAGAGAGCAAGAGAGTGAGAGAGCAGGCATCAGGGAAACAGTTTATTTATTTATTTTTTAGTTTTTTGACAGGCAGAATGGACAGTGAGAGAGAGAGACAGAGAGAAAGGTCTTCCTTTTACGTTGATTCACCCCCAGATGGCTGCTGCAGCCGGCCCACCGCGCTAATCCGAAGCCAGGAGCCAGGTGCTTCCTTCTGGTCTCCCATGGGGTGCAGGGCCCAAGCACTTGGGCCATCCTCCACTGCACTCCCTGGCCACAGCAGAGAGCTGGCCTGGAAGAGGAGCAGCCGGGTCAGAATCTGGCACCCCGACTGGGAATAGAACCTGGTGTGCCGGCGCTGCAGGCGGAGGATTATCCTCTTGAGCCGCGGTGCCTGCCAAAGTTTATTGTTGATACAATAGCGATCTTCAATTTTACTGAACATTGGGGTTATCTGGGGATTGGTGGGGGGAGAGATATTTAAAAGATGTTTGATACTGATGCCTGATTTCTGTCCACATACATTCAGATTTAATTGGCTTGAGGTTTGAGCTAGATTTTGGGAATTCAAAAGCCTCTCCTGGTGATTCTAATGTGCAGTAAAATTGGGATACTCTGGATTAGATATAAATGAAAAAAAAAAAAAAGAAGTCTGGTTAAAGGTCACTTTTGACTGACAGCTCTGTGGAAAGAAAATATTGTCCCATAACAAGATTTTAATTAAAGTTCATGATATATTTGCTTAAGCATTTTGCCAGAAATGTTAATTTCTTCTACAAAGGGAGAAAAGGTTGGCTTCCATACCAGATTTGAGACAGTTTTTCTTCTACAGGGAATTGTGTTGGAGTAGGAATTAAGAAATTTCATTCTTGACCTGTCTCTGGTTTTTACTACATTACTCACTAGCTGAGTTATATTGGAAACTTTTTAACTTCACCAGTCTTCAGTTTAGGAACTAGATAAATTTTATAATAGCTTTAATCTATAAAATTCTGCTTCTATAAAGTAATATGTTATCAGTATTACTATATTTATAGGACAAAAAGTAGAAATACTATAAAATTGTAAATTGTTTAAAAAATTTACCTTTCTATATGGAACCTGCATAAGCTGAATCACACTGGTGCTGGTAGGAGCATGGAGTTCTCTTTTAAATGCACATACCCACAATAATCTCATACATACATCACCAGTTTGCTGCTTAAAAGCTGATCTTTTTTGTTTTAAATTTATTTTATTTATTATTTGAAAGACAAAGTAAGAGAGAGAGGTAGAGCCAGACAGAGAGAGAGAGAGAGAGAGAGAGAGAGGTCTTCCATCCACTGGTTCACTGCTCACATGACCACAACAGTCAGAGCAGAGTTGATCCGAGACCAGGAGCCAAGAGCTTCTTTCAGGTCTCCCATGTGGGTACAGGAACCCAGAACTTTGGCCATCTTCTGCTTTCCCAGGCCATAGCAGAGAGCTGGATTGAAAGTGGAGATGCTGGAACTCGATCTAGCGCCCATATGGGATGCTTGCACTGCAGGCCAGGGTTTTAACCCGCTGTACCACAGTGCTGGCCCCAAAAGCTTATCTTTATACCTAATATTTTATTTTGGTTGTTTAATTTCCTTTACTATACTTCCAGAACCATGTTGAAAAGAGATAATGAGAGGAGGAAGCTTTGTCCATGCGTACTCGCAGGGAAAATTCTTTCAGTGTTCTTTGTCAATTGTGCTACTTGCTATTGGTTCATTGTAGACAATCAATCATAAGAAAGGAAATGCTATCTTTTACTAACCAAATACACACCCAGACAATTATGCACACAGTCATTCATGCGTACAATCACCTATACACAATCACGCACACCAACAGAACTCCAACTCTAGAGCTCTATAGGTTCTGAGAAGACCAATGATGGACTCCCCTTCCTCCATAACAGTATCCTAAAAGTATTCTAACCATGTTTTCTCCATATCACAAAACTGTTGTTTCCCCTAACCACCTGCCCCCACTTTTTTTCCTAGGTCTTCACCCAAACACCAAACTGTTCATTAGCATCTTATCAGCCATCAAGACTGTTTTTTTTCTTCTTTTTAAAAAATACTTATTTATTTATTTACTTGAAAGTCAGAGTTACACACAGAGAGGAAGAGATGCAGAGAGAGAGAGAGAGAGAGGTCTTCCATCTGCTGGTTCACTCTCCAATTGGTTGCAATGGCCGGAGCTGTGCCGATCTGAAGCCAGGAGCAAGGAGCTTTTTCTGGGTCTCCCATGCGAGGACCCAAGGACTTGGGCCATCGTCTACTGCTTTCCCAGGCCATTGCAGAGAGCTGGATTGGGAGTGGAGCAGCTTGGACCTGAATCGGCACCCATAGGGGATGCCAGTACTGCATGCAGCAACCTCACCTGCTACGCCACAGCGCCAGCCCCAGGACTGTTTTCTTCTAAGATTGACTCAGTTAAGCTTTTTCTGTCTAGTTTACTGGTACTAAATCTAGGTTCCAGGTTTGTAGGAGTCCCAAAAATCAATCAGAATTTCATTTCTGCTCACCTAGAAGGACAAGTTTATGGCAGAGAAGGTATATGGTGTTCATTGACTGTTTCTCTTCCTGGCTGCCTTGGGTCCACAGAGTTTTCCATATCATGGTCAAAATAAATGAATATATTTCTACCCTTCCAAAGTTCTGGGCAGTCATGGACTGTTATGGGTTTTGCCCCACAACACAATGCATCCCGAAGAACCAGAAAATTAGTGCCTAGCTGGTAATTCTGTTTGTGAATCTTGCTATGTTAGAAGCAGATTAGTGTAACCTCTTAAGGTCCTACTAAGACTCAAGTTCTAAGCTGGCTTCAAGAAGGTCCCCTGAGAAGAAGCAATCACTTATTTCTATTCACTGGAATTATGATGTTTGGGAATCTGATATCAAGAGAATCACACCTATGTAGGATACTTTGGTTCCCCAGGGTCACCCTGCTGACTATTATGAAATAAAAATTGATCATGCTTCTTCAGGATCGCCATGGTGGCTGCTTTCTCTTCTAACTCTTTCTCGTTATCATGGCTAAGAAACTATGATAATTCAAGTCAATGGCAATTCTGACTATTGATTCCTTTGACACTGATATCATTCAGTTGCTTGTTCTGTAGACTATCCAACACTATAATTGTACTGTTTGTTGCCTCATTATATGAACTTCTGACTAGGAAGATGCATCATTTGTTTGCTTCTAAGATGATTAGCATTGAGCAGCATATTAGCAAAACAGAGTCTATTTTTAGCTTCTCTAATTGGTACTAAAACAACAGTACCCTAAAAGTTGAGTATTGTAGAGAATGAGTTTTTAAAATTCTTTTTTAAAAGATTTATTTATTTATTTGAAAGTCAGAGTTACACAGAGAGAAGAGAGGTAGAGAGAGAGAGAGAGAGGTCTTTCATCCATTGGTTCACTCCCCAGTTGGCCTCAACGGCCGGAGCTGTGCCGACCAAAGTCAGGAGCCAGGAGCTTCTTCCAGGACTCCCACATGGGTGCAAGGGCCCAAGGACTTGGGCCATCTTCTACTGCTATCCCAGCCATAGCAGAGAGCTGGATTGGAAGTGGAGTGGCCAGGTCTCTAACCGATACCCATGTGGGATGCTGGCGCTTCAGGCCAGGGTGTTAACCCGCTGAGCCACACTGCCGGCCCCGAGTTTTTAAAATTCTTTAAACTTCTATTAATATATTAAGAATGAGATCTGATGGGCTTCTATAAGCCAGAAATAAAGGGAATTTTCTGCTGTCTAAGAAGGAAGGATGGTCTTCCCCTTAAAAGCCTGATGAAATGAAGAGAGGGAAGGTAAGTAAAAGGTAGAGTGAGATGTTAGATTTTGGAGGAGAATGGATGTGACTAATAGCATCTGGGGCAAACTCCTTGGCAGACTTAGAGTTATGTGCAACATTGTGACGAAGGACTAGTGTCTCTTTCATGAGGAGTGGTGGGTATTTACTCGGGCCTATCAGGGCTCCTATCTTCCATGGCCTGTTGTGGTACGCTAGGTATCTTGCACCTATGTATCTTGGTGGGTGATGGAGAGAGAGTGGGATTTTCTGATGCTGAAAGAACTTTCGTGGGCCCATGGATGGACATAAGGATATGAATGGAGACAGGTGGCTGAGTCCATAAACCTCAGGCTGGAATCGACAGGTAGACCAGAGACATTTGACTGGTAATTGTGTAGTAGAGATCACTGGCAGATCAGAGGATGGGTTAGATCTGTTCTCAACATCACAAGGCCTCCATCAGCTTGAAGTCAAATAATCCTTAACCACAAAGCCAGATGCCATGCTGGGCAGAAGAGGGAAAAGGGGAGAGTTTCTGAAACACTGAGTATTTACTTACGTGTTGGATTGCTCCTAAAGAAATCAAAATCTGTTAGAGCCTGAAACATTGCACATTGGCATGATGTCCCTTCATGCCCTTTTCAGCTTTCCAGTCCTCAGTGGGAGCTTGTGAGAAGATCAAATCAATTCTGGAAAAATAACACAGCTATATTTACTTTGCCTGTTTAGTATTATGTGTACATTTTCATCCCTTTACATGAAATACTCTTTCTGTGCAACTAGATGATTGGTATGAAAACAAGGGTCTTCGTGTCTATAGTTCCTTACACAAGTCCTCATTTTTGGACCTTGAAATTTTCACTTAGACTCAAGCAATGTCAGTGATAAGAGTCTGTCATCATAGTGTTTTGGTGGCATACGTTAACTATTCAAACACAATCACTCATCAAATATTTTTTGATTATCAACAAGGTGTCAAAATATATCTCTGTTCTCAGGGAGCTTACTTTATAGGAATGAGAGACCCACAACCAATCAGAAAAAAAAAAAAAAGGTTGTGATTATAATGTGTGTTAGACCTGTGTTTCTGACTTGTGACAGTGTCTGGAGATAAGTAGCCTTTATGGTTCCAGACATCCTGGGAAGCAACTTAGCCTCCAAGAGACCCAGTCCTAAATGGAGCAAGGGCTCTGAATCCATCCATTCTTCTGTATCATTGCTTTCCTCTTTTCTTTCAGAAAGGATTCTAAAACCGTAAGAAATTGAATGTCTGTGCAAATTGACTCTCAGCCTGGACTGTCACATGGGGATTTCGCCGACTTCTTCAATTTAGTGAACTCACGGAATGCCTGTAACCACATAAATCAGCAGCTCTGCAGCCCAGCTTCCTAGCACAGCTCAGTCCCAGGTGGCGATCTGCTTAAGCAGCAAATGATCTTTTCCACTTGGAAGGCAGGAACACAAAGACAGGCGTGTACTTAGTTATTTCAGTATTTTGTCCCTGTTGTATATTAATATACTTACTTTTAACAGTTAAAAACAAATCTTTCTGTAATCTCAGTTTAGTCAGTCAAATCTTCATCTCTGGACAAGCACATTTTATCCCTCATATACTTGTATATGTGTTTATATGCATGTATGCAAAATAAGTGTGCATTATATATGAGTATTTATATTAATTTAATTTACTTAACAAATTTGGAGTGAAATCAGGTAGATACAATGAAATAAGGTCAGGTATATAAATTATTAAGAAAACAAAAAAAGCCTTATAATCTTAGCTAGGGAAGAACTGTTATTCTAATTCTGATAGAAGCAAATCCATCTAACACAAAGATTTCTTACTGCCTATAGATGTAGTTTTTTGAGCCTCTTTTTTTCCTACAGCACAATGTGGACACTTCCCTGTGCTTTTCTGAATGTTGGGATACTATAAATTATTAAAAATTTTTTCAAGGGGAAAAGGTATTTTTCCTAAAATTGGACTTTGAACTTGCAAGTCAAATGCCAAATTCCAAATGCCTACCACCAGCACCAGCCTTTTTTTTAAAGATTTATTTATTTATTGAAAATCAAAGTTACAGAGAGAGAGGGAAAGAGAGCCTGCACCAGATTTTTAAAGAAGCAAAACATGCAATATATAGCCATGCATCAATATTTATGTGTTCGTCCTCAAATTCATTCTCCTTCTGAATCTTTTCTAAAAGTTATTCTCTATACCTAAATCATGTTTATAGTACTGTATGTGTTTTTGTACTTTTATTATACAGGTATGTAAATAAAAATAACACAAATGTAGTCTTGTAAATGAGAATTTATACAAATGTTATCATATTATGGAATATTTTGCAAACCGCTCTTTTTTCCACTTATATTTTGGAATGTATCCACATTGATAAGTGTACTTTTTCATATTCATAATTGTTATACAGTATTACTATGAATGGCTGTATGATGAATTATTCGTATATTATCTCAGTGATGAACATTTAAAATGTAGCTACGGGTGGATGTTTGATCTAGTGGTTATATGGTGCTTGGGATATGCACATCCCATTTGGAATGCCTGGGTTCTAGTCCTGCTTCTGCTGTTAATTCCAGCTGTCTGCTAATATACACTCTGGAAGGCAGCAGATGATGGCATAAATACGAGGGTCTCTACCACCTACAAGGGAAACTTTGATTGAGTTCTTGGCTCCCAGTTTTGCCCTGGTCCAGCACTGGCTGGGGTAGGCATTCGGAGAAAGAACCAGCATATGTGAGTTCTGTCTGTGTCCTTCTCATTCTTCTCTCAAATAAATAAAAATAAATAAACGTACCCTCTTTCTTATTTTGCACTTACAAATAGTGGGGCAGAGAACATTCTTGTGCATGTCTGTGTTATGCACATATATCTTCAGGTATTCCTCAAGCAAAAGTCTCTTGAAATAAGTTCTCTACCTACTTCTTGCCTGGACTCCAATATTCTCTCTTCCCTTATTACTTCCTGCTAGGGGGGATACTATCTCTGCCACCATCAGGACTAGGGTATTTTTGTCCCTTAGAGTTCCTTTATCTCCATAACTGTAAATAGTCTTTTTGAAAAAGGGGTTGAAATGGGGGAGACAGCCAAGATATAACCCTAGGCAAATAGGGATGCAAAGGGCCCAGGAGACACAAATCTGATGTGCAGAAGGACACACCTGGAACAAAACACCTCCACTACTCAAAGACAAGATAGAGAAATTGAAAACAAAACAGGATGTGGTTACAGCTGGATCCATCCAGCTCCAGATATCGACTCCACATTAATGAGAAGGCCATTAATGACTAAATGACAGGCTTACAAAACCCTGAATAATTTCCTCATAGCCCAAAGAATATGAACCCCTTGACATCCTGCTCTGGGACCCCTCCTACTGTAGGAGCATTCCCTTGCTTCAATAAATTGTGTTTTTTTTTTTTTTTTTTTTTTTTTTTGCTTGCTCTTCTTTATACATGCTCCTTATTCTTTGTGGCCATGGGGCATGAACCCAAATGTCTAGAACTACTAACTCCTGTATCATTTCTTGGGGTCTTGTCCAGGATCATCAGAAAGGTTAATGGAAAATGGGTGACTTTTGCCTCTTTTCTGGAGATCTTGGCTCTCGTTGTAGTCCTCTGTTGTTTAAAATCACTGGGCCTCTGTCAGCTAGTTAAAGGCAGCTAGCACAGCTGCTGATCTTGAAGACTCAGAGGTTAGATTTGCAGGGCATACCTGATTAATTCTCCTCTGCCTTCTGGCACTGGGAGTGTTGACGTTGTTCTGGTCAGTTTCCTCTTGTAGAGATCTATCTGACGCATGAAAGTGGGGTAAAGTCTAGAAGCAACTGATGTTTTTAGGCTAGGGTGACACTATGGCATTTCCTGAAGGCCCCTGGAGCTGACCCAGACTCTGAGTGCCCACCAGGGTTTTGGGATGGAGTCTGCATTCTATTCTGTGTTCATTCTTCCTGGCCCACCGTCTCAAGTTTTCTTTTCATCTCCACACCTTACTATTTTTATGCCTTTTAGCTGCTCTTTTCACCCTGTGACCTCTCCACTCTTCTCTGTCAAGTTCCCTTGACCCAGGTTCCTTCTCCTCTTAATCAGGCTCTCCTGGAGTTCCTTACTTACCCTAGCTGACCCTTAGGTGCCCACTCTGGAAGCTCAGATGACTGGTTCCTTCTAGTTGTCTCCTTAGACACCAGTCACCTGACTCCTCATTCCTACCCCTATCTGAGCAAGCATTCCTGTGGTCTCTCGTTTTGAGCGATGGTTAGTCAATGACGGGTAAGATCCCCTGGGGGACAATCTAAGACAGGCACAGCTGCATACGGAGACCACATGGAAATGGGGTCAACAACGGTATGGCCAAGAATCATGCCTCCCATTGCTCAAAAATAAACGAAAAGGGGGAAATGTGGTGGAATGAGAAGGCCATGCCAAGATGGCCGCTGGCAAGCGAGCGTCAATTACTCAGGAACGGCTTTGAAACCCACCTGGCAACGGAGCCTGCCTGGCAACAGGCTGTGATTGGATGGCTTCGGATACTGCCTGGCAACAGGCTGTGATTGGTTAGGGCATAAACCGCCCCTTGACTGGATTGGCTGTCTTGGCTATATAAGCTGAAATAAGGAGTCTGTGGGATGCTCGCCTCTGGCCTGCTGTCACCTGACTCCCGGGGTCTGTGTGGTGACTCTGCACCTCTTGCCCCACCACGCTCCTCCTCTCAGAAAGAAATCCACCACAACACTTACTTACCCTAGCTCATCCTTAGGTACCCACTCTGGAAGCTCAGATGACTGGTTCCTTCTAGTTGTCTCCTTAGACACCAGTCACCTGACCCCTCAGAGGTTTGGTGGACTGCACTTGCTCATACTCTTTATTGCCAGCTGCAAGGTGGCACTTGTCTGAGGACCTCTGATAGTGGACGCACTTCAGGCAGGATCTCTTTGTAGCTCACCTTCCAGGGGTGGTCTGTTGGGGCAAGTTTTTTTCTTTCCTGAGTCCCTCTTTCCACTAGTATCCTTGTCAAATGAACCTGGCACCAAGGAAGCTCTTTGCTGTCGGGGTCCTTGTTGAGAGGCTTTTTCAGGAGGCCAAGTTTCAGATCCCATATTTCCAGTCATGACAAACCATGAGGTGACCTAAGAAGGATGTTCACATCCCAGGGAACCAATGGAAGGCGCAGAGGCACGGGTTAGAGTGTCTACTTCTGCTCTTTGACCTCCCCCTGCAGTAGGCTTTATGATGGTATGCTCCCACAGTCAGCGACTTAAGGGATGCCTCAAGTGGGGAGTGGCAAATAATTAGAAAATTAGGGACACATTTGTTCCTTGTCTTCTCATTTTAGAAGGGCAACAGGCTATCTTCAGCAGGCACCCCTTTGGTGTATATCATCAGGAACTGGAATTATTTTGATCCTGAAACCTTGAAGAAAAATACCTTGTCTTTTTCTGCACCTCAATGTGACCAGGATACAAACTGGAGGCTGGAGAGACTTGGCCCCTAGGGGGAAGTATTAGCTATAACACTATTCACCATCTAGACCTCTTCAACTGCAAGGCAGGAGAATGGTTTGAGAACTCTTCTGTCCAAGCATTCTTTCCCCTGTGGGATAAGCCAGACCTTCACCAACTCTGTAAACTAGCCAAGCGCTTTTAGTAGGAACTACCCTCAGTATCTTAACTACCTCCCCTTCTCTGTCTGCTTTCCCTCCAGTTCTCCTGTCCCCCTCTATCTGGAAGTAGCTGTTAGCAAGCAGGACATCTGATGGCCAACTTCTATTTTATCCTTCCAGGAGATTTCCAGAGGCCTTGGTGTTTCCACATAGGTCCAGGTTCCTTTATTTTCTCTGCAGGACAGATAAAAGGAGACTTGGGCAGACTTTTAAGATGACCTTGATAAGCATATAGAGGCTTTCCAGTCTTTAAATGAAATGTATGGACTCTTCTCAAAAGATGTAATGTTCTCCTAAATCACGACTTAAAAGGGAATGGAAACAGACCCCCCTACAAGTTGCAGAAATATTTTTGAACTTTATATGGCCTTTACATTCTCAACTGCTCAGGGAGGCCCAGGGCTGCTATACGGAACAGGAAAATAGTTCCCCCTCAGGTGTACCTTTACCCTAAATGGAAACAAGCTAATCCTACAGATGACTGAAAGTGAAAGCATTTCATAGCTCGTATCCTGGAGGGATGGAGGAGAACCAAGACCAAGTCTTAAATTACTCCAAGCTATCTATGATAGAGCATGGATAATACAGAAACTTAGACCTAAATAAAATATTTTGGCCTTCTTAGAGAGATTGAGAGAGGATTTGGTCAAATGTACCTCCATATCTCCTGACTCAGTAGAAGGACAGGCAACCCTAAAGGGTATGTTTATTACTCAGTGAGTCTCAGATATTACAAGATAGCTTCAAAACCAGGCTACTGACCTGACAATACATTAGAAAATCTCCCACAGGTCACCACTTCAGTCTTTTATGGTCAGGACTAGGAGGAGACCTAACAAAGAAGGAGAAGGCATAAGGAAACAGTCACAACTTTGGTAGCAATCTTACAGCAACAGTGTTGTGAGGGTCCCCATGGGTCTCTAAAGTGCTATGGTTGTGGTCAGATGGGACACTTCTAGAAGGAGAATCCACATCACCATCCAGAAAATACCACCCCTCCTATCCTGTCCTATTTGCAATAAGGATTGTTGCAGGGATAACTGTCCCAGGAGACTAAGATCTCTGGGACTGGGCTCCCACCTTGAATGACCCAACAGGACTGAAGGGACCCAGGACTTCTCCTGTAGCCTCCTGCCATTCAGCTGATCAGCACTTAAGAGCCCTGTGTGTTCCTAACCATCAAAGGGAAGAAAGTTGATTTCCTCCTGGATAGTGGAGCCTCCTTTTCTGACCTTCCCTCAAATCTAGGCCAACTTTTTCCCTTATCCTGACTGTGAGAGTCAGGAGGAAAAAGAAAAGGAGAGGAAAGCCACTAGTTAGATATTTCACACAGCCCCTAGGATGTAACTAGGGGAGCTTGGTTTTCATGCATACCTTCTTGAGCATACAGGACAACCCAATTCCACTTCTAGGGAGACATGTCTTATCCTGAATGGAAACCCCCATCTTCACGGACACAGAGCAATCTTTATGCCTTCTCCTAATTGAGGCAGATATTAATCCAGGGGTTTGGGAAATTCAAGGAACAATTGGCCAAGCAATAACTGACCAACAAGTGTGGATTGATCTTAAAGATCCTCCCTTTTCCCTCATCAACAACAACACCCCTTAAATCCAGAGACCCAAAGAGTGTTGAAAACAATAATAGAAGCATGGATTCTTTTTCCTCAAAGAAACATTTTATTTAAGGAATACAAATTTCATACCTTTTATAAGTACAACTTTAAGAATATAGTGATTCTTTGCACCATACCCACCCTCCCACTCAGACTCCCACCTCTCCTTCTCACATTACCAGTACCATTCTCCACTAAGATCCATTTTCAATTAACTTTATACACAGAAAATAAACTGTACACTAAGTAAAGGGTTCAATAATTTGCACAAAAAACCCCCCTAAACAAAAAACCCTTCCTCAACAGTCAAGACAAGGACTGTCAAAGTCATTGCATATTGAAGATAATTTCACTTCTTCTTCTTTTTTTCTTTTAGAAACTTAATTAACTTTGAGAAGTGCCCAAGAATGATACATTTTTTGTGGAAACTTAGATATAACTATCTTATGAGACATAAGAATATCCTCTACTTAATGCATTAAAAGAAAGTAAGTCCTTGATAATGAGTTTTATCATTAATTAAGGAAGCAACGGAGTTGGACATTTAGGCATAATAAAACTTATGAGACATAAGAATATCCTCCACTTAATGCACTAAAACAAAATAAATCTTTGAGTACAAGTTTTACTGTTAACTCTCATAACACAACTCTTTGAGGACAGAGGTCCTGCATGGGAAGTGAATAGTGGCTCCTATTG
Organism: Oryctolagus cuniculus; assembly: GCF_964237555.1. Taxonomy (NCBI): domain Eukaryota; kingdom Metazoa; phylum Chordata; class Mammalia; order Lagomorpha; family Leporidae; genus Oryctolagus; species Oryctolagus cuniculus. The sequence continues at coordinate 44,934,326 of NC_091434.1, forward strand.
TTAATCTAACAATTAATACTCTTATGTATGACATCAGTGATCACCAAAGGCTCTTGACATGAGCTGTCAAGGCTATGGGAGCCTTTTGAACCCACAAATTCCATCAGTATTTAGACAAAGCCATGAGAAAAGTGTAAGTTCTATTCTCCCTTCAGAGATAAATACCTCCTTCTTTGATGACCACTTCTTTCCAATTAGATCTCAGCCACAGAGATCCTTCATGTAGGACATTTTTTGCCTCAGTATCTTGGTTTTCTATGCCTGAATTGCTCTCTTGGGCTTTTCAGCCAGACCAGAATGCCTTAAGGGCTGATTCTAAGGTGAGAGTGTTATTTAAAGTGATTGTCATTCTATGAGTCTGCTGTGTGGACAGCTTCCCATGTTGGAGCATTAACTCCTTTTCAATTCTATCTATTATTATTACCAGACCCTTAATCCTATCCATATGATCACTCTAACACATGATGGTATTGTTACCACCCAGCTTAACGGGATTTGGGGCCCCTTGGCAAGTTTTAAAACTGTATCATTAGAAGTAAGTCCATAGGAATGTATACAGAAAAATACAGCTTTACAGTTACAAACTTCATACACTTCATAATTACAGCTTTAGGAACATGGTGATTCTTTCCACTATGCCCACCCTTCCACCCATACTCCTAATCTCTTTTCCTCCTTCCTCTCTATTTCCCACTCTTATTTTTTACTGAGATTTATTTTCAATTGACTTTATACATATATGATTTGCTCTATGTTAATTAAAGAGTTCAACAAGTAGTATAAAAAAACTATTCCTCAACAGTCAAGACAAGGGCTGTTCAAGTCATTGCTTCTCAAAGTTTCAATTTCATGTTTACAAATTGCCTTTTAGGCACTCTATTAGTTATCACAGGTCAGGGAAAGCATATGGTATTTGTCCCTCTGGGACTTTCTTATTTCACTAAGTATGATGTTTTCCAGATTCATCCATTTTGTTGCAAATGACTGGATTGTTTTTTACTGCTGTGGGGTATCCCATGGTGCACATAGCCCATGATTTCTTTATCCAATCTACTGTTGACAGGGATTTGGGTTGATTCCATGACTTAGCTATTGTGAATTGAGCTGCAATAAACATGGGAGTACTGATAACTCTTTCATATGCTGATTTCATTTCTCCTGGGTAAATTCCCAGGAGTGGGATGTCTGGATCATATGGTAGGTCTATGTTAGGATTTCTGAATTAACTCCAAACTGTCTTCCATAGTGGCTTTACCAGTTTACATTCCCATCAACAGTGGGTTAGTGTCCCTTTTCCCCCACATCCTTGCCAGCATCTGTTGTTGGTTGATTTCTGTATGTGAGCCATTCTAACCGGGGTGAGGTGAAACCTCATTGTGGTTTTGATTTGCATTTCCCTGACGTCTAGTGATCCTGAACATTTTTTCATGTGTCTGTTGGCCATTTGGATTTCCTCTTTTGAAAAATGTCTATTGAGGTCCTTGGCCCATCTGTTAAGTGAGTTGTTTTTTTTGTTGTTGTGGAGTTTCTTGATCTCTTTGTAGATTCTGGTTATTAACCCTTTATCTGTTGCATAGTTTGCAAATATTTTTTCCCATTCTGTTAGTTGCCTCTTCACTTTCCTGACTGTTTCTTTTGCAGTACAGAAGCTTCTCAATTTGATGTAATCCCATTTGTTAATTTTAGCTTTGATTGCCTGTGTCTCTGAGATCTTTTCCAAGAATTCTTTGCCCATGCCTATGTCTTGCAGGGTTTCCCCAACGTTCTCTAATAATTTTATGGTATCAGGTCATAGATTTAGGTCTTTAATCCATTTTGAATGGATTTTTGTGTAAGGTGTAAGGTAGAGATCCTGCTTCATACTTATGCAAGCAGAAATCCAATTTTCCCAGCACCATATGTTGAAGAGACTATACTTGCCCTAGGGATTGATTTTAGCTCTTTTGTTGAAGATAAGTTCATTGTAGATGCTTGAATTTATTTCTTGTTTTTCTATTCTGTTCCATTGGTCTATCCATCTGTTTTTGTACCAGTACCAGGCTGTTTTGATTATGACTGCCCTATAGTATGTCTTGAAATTTGTTATTGTGATGTCTCCAGCTTTGTTTTTGTTGTATAGTATTGCTTTAGATATTTGGGGTCTCCTATGTTTCCATATGAATTTATGCATAATTTTTTTATATTTGAGAAGAATAGTGTTGTTATTTTGATTGGCATCTCATTGAGTCTGTAACATTTTTTATTATTTGAAAGGGAGGGAGGGAGGGAGAGAGGGAGGGAGGGAGGGGAGAGACGGGGTGGAGAGAGAGAGAGAGAGAGAGAGAGAGAGTTCTTCCATCCACTGGTTCACTTCTAAGTTTCTGCTACAGCCAGGGCTGGGCCATGCCAAGCCATAAGCCAGGAGGTTCATCTGGGTCTCCAAATTGGGTGCAGGGGTTCAAATACTTGGGCTATCTTCTGCTGTTTTAACAGTGCATTATTAGGGAATAGGATAGGAATTGGAGCAGCCATGACTTGTACTGGCACCCACATGGGATGTCAGCTCACAAGCAGTGACTCAACATGCAATGCCACAATGCTGGTTCCCACAAGAACTTTTTAAAGCCATGCAACTTTGTAATCCTGGGAGTCTGAAAGCCAAATGAAAGCAGATTAGTACAGGATCTTTATCTTATTGATGAAGCCATTATCCCCATTTACCTGGTGTTCCCTCCCATTCTTTGCTGTCCAAAATTCCTGAACTTTGACACCTCCAAGGAAGACATATACTCTTGTCAAGACACTAAAGAGCTTACACTTCTCTTTAAAAAAGATAAATGATTTTTGTTACAGACACTCTCAACCTCCTCCCTGCACCCCAACCTTTTATACTGCAATCCCATGATTAAGCTGCAGTCATTCTAGGAGTAGGTCTACTTGGTGTGCTAATTCTTTTTATCTTCTTGTTCAATTACTTACCTCTACTAACGGTACTGTGCCATGACTAGACTTTATTCTGCCTTAGTCTCTAATAACCCTCAGATGGCTCTTATCCTCTTACACTAGTTATCCATGCTTGCTCTCCATGTCACAGGAGACTCCCTCCTGGAGATCTAACTTCCTGGTTAAAACTCTCAGGGATAGCCTCGGGACAAAACTTTTCTAAGTGCTGGGTCTGTTTTCCCCAAATAACATCTTCCTCCCATGATCAAAACTAAAAACTATTCTAAAGTAACTATGAGTTAAAAGATGTTTTTCTCTTAATTCAGATGTGTTAGAGGACTATTCCAGGATATGAATTAAAGGACCCCGTATAGTGGGGAAAAACTGTGGAGAAAGCTGTAAGCATGAGAATGGATTTCCGATGAGAAAGATTAAGAAAAATAAAATGAGGAAAATGCATGTTGTTGAAAATTTGTGTAAGTTAAGAGCTCTGGGAGGTGAGCATGGATGAGAGTAGAAGGAAATTATTTTAAAGTTCAGCTCCTCTATCTAAAAAGTCCAGGAAAGAGGATTGCCTGGTTTCGCATGATTTTTTTTAAACTTTTATTTAATGAATATAAATTTCCAAAGTACAGCTTATGGATTACAATGGCTCCCTCCCCCCCCCAATAATGTCCCTCCCACCCGCAACCCTCCCCTTTCCCACTCCCTCTCCCCTTCCATTCACATCAAGATTCATTTTCGATTCTCTTTATATACAGAAGATCAGTTTAGTATACATTAAGTAAAGATTTCAACAGTTTGCTCCCACATAGAAACATAAAGTGAAAAATACTGTTTGAGTACTAGTTATAGCATTAAATCTCAATGTACAGCACACTAAGGACAGAGATCCTACATGAGGAGTAAGTGCACAGTGACTCCTGTTGTTGACTTAACAAATTGACACTCTTGTTTATGGCCTCAGTAATCACCCTAGGCTCTTGTCATGAGTTGCCAAGGCTATGGAAGCCCCCTGAGTTCACTGACTCTGATCATATTTAGACAAGGCCATGGTCAAAGTGGAAGTTCTCTCCTCCCTTCAGAGAAAGGTACCTCCTTCTTTGATGACCTGTTCTTTCCACTGGGATCTCACTCGTGGAGATCTTTCATTTAGGTTTTTTTTTTTTTTTTTTTTTTTTTTTTTTTTTTTTTTTGACAGGCAGAGTGGACAGTGAGAGAGAGAGACAGAGAGAAAGGTCTTCCTTTGCCGTTGGTTCACCCTCCAATGGCCGCCGCTGCAGCCGGCGCACCGCGCTGATCCTGGCAGGAGCCAGGAGCCAGGTGCTTTTCCTGGTCTCCCATGGGGTGCAGGGCCCAAGCACCTGGGCCATCCTCCACTGCACTCCCTGGCCATAGCAGAGAGCTGGCCTGGAAGAGGGGCAACCGGGACAGAATCCAGCGCCCCAACCGGGACTAGAACCCGGTGTGCCGGCGCCGCAAGGTGGAGGATTAGCCTATTGAGCCACGGCGCCGGCTTTTTTTTTTTTTTTTTTTGACTGTCCTATGTTTTGTGCTCTGGAGTCAATGGGACAGGACTTCAGAGCGGACCCATCTCCATGGTTTTGTGTATGCCTTTAGAGCCACAGGCAGCTAAAGAAACAAAAAAGGCAATCTGTTACAAATTATACTTCCCCTTGACCCACAGGGAACAGTTTCTTTGACTGAGGGCCCTTAAAGACACCACTCTTCACTGCTCCTTGCCAGCATGAAGCAGCTAGAGCAGTCATCAGCCCTGTTTCCTAGTGACAGAGTAACCTTTTCAGAGGCAGGGTTGATAGAGACAGGAGACAGCCAAGATGTAACTCTAGCCAGACAGTCAGCGACACAGAGGGCCCAGGATACTCAAGGATGATGTACAAAGATGCCCAGAACAAAACACCCCCATTAATCAAAAACAAGATAGAGAAACTGAAAACAAAACAGGATGCAGTTACAGCTGGACCTGTTCAGCTCCAGATATGAAGTGTTTGGTTGTGAGAAGGTCACTGGTGACTAAATGGCATGTTTACAAAACCTTATATAATCTTCCTCATAGCCCCAGAAACATAAACCCCTAGACAACTTTGCCTTAATGGCATCCTACTCAGGGATCCCTCCTGCTGTGCTTCAATAAACTTTGCTTCTCTGCTTGCCCTTACTTATCCATGCCCCTCATTCTTTGTGGCCACAGGACATGAACACGAACTGTTGTGGGGCACACAGATTAAAAACACAGCGAGACCTTTTTTTACCTGTAATTTTTTTATTTAATAAATGTAAATTTACAAAGTGCAACTTTTGCGTTGCTGTGGCTCCCCCCCACCCCGCAACCTCCCTCCCACCCACAGCGATCCCATCTCCCGCTCCCTCTCCCATCCCACTCTTCATCAAGATTCATTTTCAATTATTTTTATATACAGAAGATCAACTTAGTATATACTAAGCAAAGATTTCAACAGACTGCACCCACACAACCGCACAAGATACAGAGTACTGTTCGACTAGTAGTTTTACTGTTAACTCTCATAGTAAAACACATTAAGGACAGAGATCCTACCTTGGGAGCACGTGCACAGTGACTCCCATTGTTGATTTAACAATTGACACTCTTGTTTATGACGTCAGTAATCACCCAAGGCTTTTGCCATGAGCTGTCAAGGCTATGGAAGCCCCTTGAGTTCACCAACTCTTAACTTATTTAGTCAAGGCACAGCGAGGCTTTTGAGATCAAATTTGGAGTCTTTATTAGCCAGCTGGCGACTGCCCTCTCACAGAGCAAGTCCGGAGAAGACAGTCCTAAGTTGCAGTGGCAGGGTGGGGGCGGGTTTTTAAAGGCAGAAACTACATTTTGGTGGCCTTGGCCATTATCAAGCAAGCAAGCAGAGGTAAAGAAGCCAGAAATATGCTGGTTACAGCAGCAGGAGCAGACTGACATCTATAACTTGTTTCTCTCAAAGGAACAGTCCCTGCTCTGAAGCAACCAAGATAACCTATAACCACTTGGGCAGGCTGTGTCCTGTGGGAAAACATTAAACTTAAAGCCATCCTTTCACACAATGGCTAGAATTACTGACTCCTGCCTCCCATACTGGATGTTGCTTCCAGGAAGATTTGCTTTTATTTCTGCCATGTGTTCAGCCTGGACAACTTTAGTTTATTTCTTCAATCAAGTGTTCTCTGGCCAGGTGGTAATGTGCATTTCAATTGCAAACTTAGGCCTAGCACAGACTTGGTATTATAAATTTTCAAAGGAGAAAATTTTCTACTCACAGCCTGTAAAAAACAAATTATATATAATATATACATATTGCTCAATGTTGATGGGTGGGTCTATTTTTATTCCAATCTTTCACTGAAAGTATAAGTTTCTAACTTGCAAGCACCAAATGACTCTGTATGCATGGGTGTGGGTGTGTGTGAAGGTGTTGACCAGTCATTGCGGTGTGTGGCAGTTTGGAGGGGGGTATGAATATTTCATTTCTGACTTGCAACTGTTCTACTCCTCTGTGTTCATGGAGATTCAAATCATTTTTTACAGGAATAACAGAACTTCCACACTCTTGAATGACAGCTTGTATAAAACAAATCTATTTTTCAGTTCTCTTTTTCTTTTTGCCCCCAAGAGATTTGCTTTATTTGCTTATGAATGTGTTTATGCTTTTCAAAAGATATTTGTTATGCCATAGTGAGTGTTTCTAGCTGTTTTTAAAGCTATTTTTCTGGTTATTGTATATGTGCATATTGAATTTTACTAAGTATTGCCAAAATTCTTCTCCAAATATAAGTAGCAATCTTTACTCCGATTACCACTACCTATTGTTTTATGTCTTCACCAACATTTATTTAGTAATGAACAAGTAGAATTAATAAACACAACCATAAAATATTGTGAAATATAAAAAACTTTGTTAAATTAATTAGTATTACAATAAATAATGTCTCATTGCTTGTTTTTTTTTTTATTTATTTTTTGACAGGCAGAGTGGGCATTGAGAAAGAGAGACAGAGAGAAAGGTCTTCCTTTGCCATTGGTTCACCCTCCAATGGCCGCTGCGGCCGGCGCGCTGCGGCCGGTGCACCACGCTGATCCAATGGCAGGAGCCAGGTACTTATCCTGGTCTCCCATGGGGTGCAGGGCCCAAGCACTTGGGCCATCCTCCACTGCACTCCCTGGCCACAGCAGAGAGCTGGCCTGGAAGAGGGGCAACCGGGACAGAGTCTGGCGCCCGACCGGGACTAGAACCTGGTGTGCCGGCGCCGCAAGGCGGAGGATTAGCCTAGTGAGCCGTGGCACTGGCCTTCATTGCATGTTAATACTAATATCTCTGATTATATGTGATCGTGACAATGCTTATATATATTTTAGTGTCATATTGATTGAATTATTTCT